>NC_053448.1:52546218-52668891 GCF_007990345.1 Gossypium hirsutum
AAAATATTACTCACATTAAAAAAGTATCAATATCTTTCAACATGGAAATTTTGAAGCCAAATCTTTTTATTTCTTACTTTAACTAAAAGCTTGGCTCGATTCATGACTCACTAGATAATCAACACAGAACACAGAAGTCATCATCAATCCTTTTCCTTCATTGACATACTTCTTCGTAAGATGTGTTCTTATCCGCATTTATTGTTCCAAGTATTAGCATTTTGCAAGTTGTTCACACAAATTTATTTGTTCATCAACACTTTTTGACATTTTTTTTTACGTTTGGATGTGCCAGATGAAGATACTTTTGTTCTTACCTCTTTAGTCTCTTCATTGTCGCAGTCTATAGGCACTGAATCTTGAATACCATCATCAAATCTATGTCAGCAAATGTTCTGGCAAACTCCCTGTTGCCATATCTTTGCCAACAACCAAAGCCATTTCATTATAATGATCAATGCTTTTATTCAAAAATGGTTCATACTTCTTGTGTGACTGTTGGATATTATACATAATTAGAATAACAAGTAAAAACAATTGAAATATACTTAACATATATATACATATATTACCATCACTGCTGCATCATATGTCGCTCTATCACATGTGATCATTTTCATGTTATCATCCCATCCAAAACCACTTTCACCCCGAATTGTGCACATAATCTGCCACTGGTTCTTTACAGTCCTCAAATGATTTTCCACATGCTGCGCATCGCATTGGACTTGAAATCTTTTAGAAATAGCTTCGGCAACTCGATTAATAGAAACTACTTTGAAAGTATTAGAAGGTTTATTTCCTCTTTGGGCCTCATATGCTAGAATTTCAAGAAAAATATGTTCTATCGACTTTGTCCACCTGAATTGCTTGGATGTCCCTTCTTTGTTGCCCTTACCCATTCTATATTAATAATTGTCATTGTCAATCATTTCAATATCCAACAAGCTTAAAACATAATAAATTCAATATTTAACAAGCTTAAAACATAATAAATTCAATATCTATCAAATTCAAGATATAATAATTTCAAAAGCCAACAAACTAAAATTTCAATATCATTATCCAACCAACATTAACAAAAAAAACAATTTTAATACTAAAACATACATAACATAGAAACAATAACCCTATGCCCTAAACCTACCTAATATTTCTAACCATATAATTAGTCCACATAGATTGTGTAATTTCATCTCTCTTAGCAGACCATTCTCTTGTTTCTTCTCTTTCTTCTCGCTCCGTAAGAGTTGGTATTATCAAATCAAACTCAGGCTCTTCGTATAATCCTTGATTAAGTAAATCACTAGGATCAACTCCTACGGAGTTGATGAATAATTGAATGTTGATCCTAGTGATTTACTTAATCAAGGATTATACGAGGAGCCTGAGTCTGATTTGATAATGCCAACTCTTGCGGAGTGAGAAGAAAGAGAAGAAACAAGAGAATGGTCTGCTAAGAGAGACGAAATTACACAATCTATGTTGACTAATTATATGGCTAGAAATATTAGGTAGGTTTAGGGCTTAGGGTTATTGTTTCTATGTTATGTATGTTTTAATATTAAAATTGTTTTTTTTGTTAATGTTGGTTGGATAATGATATTGAAATTTTAGTTTGTTGGCTTTTGAAATTATTATGTCTTGAATTTGATAGATATTGATTATATTTTAAGCTTGTTAGATATTGAATTTATTATGTTTTAAGCTTGTTGAATATTGAATTTATTATGTTTTAAGCTTGTTGGATATTGAAATGATTGACAATGACAATTATTAATATAGAATGGGTAAGGGCAACAAAGAAGGGACCTCCAAGCAATTCAAGTGGACAAAGTCGATATAACATCTTTTTCTTGAAATTCTCTCATATGAGGCCCAGAAAGGAAATAAACATTTTAATACTTTCAAAGAAGTTTCTATTAATCGAGTTGCTGAACCTATTTCTAAAAGATTTCAAGTTCAATGTGATACGAAGCATGTGGAAAATCATTTGAGGACTGTAAAAAAACAGTGGCAGATTATATTTACAATTCGGGGTGAAAGTGGTTTTGAATGGGATGATAACATGAAAATGATCACATGTGATAGAGCGACATATGATGCAGCAGTGATGGTAATATATGTATATATATGTTAAGTATATTTCAATTATTTTTTACTTGTTATTCTAATTGTGTATAATATCCAACAGTCACACAAGAAGTATGAACCATTTTTGAATAAAAGCATTGATCATTATGATGAAATGACTTTGGTTGTTGGAAAAGATATGGCAACATGGAGTTTTGCCAGATCATTTGCTGACATAGATTTGGATGATGGTAACCAAGATTCAGTGCCTATAGACTGCGACAATGAATAAACTAAAGAGGTAAGAACAAAAGTATCTTCATCTGGCACATCCAAACGTAAAAGAAAAAATGTTCAAGAAAGTGTCGTTCATGAACAAATTAAATTTGTGGGTAAACAACTTGGCAAAATTGCTAATGCTTTGGAACAATTTACTGCGGATAAGACACCACATCTTTACGAAGAAGTGATGTCGATGAAGGAAGAAGAATTTGATAATGACTTCCTATTTTCTGTGTTTGATTATCTAGTGAATCATGAATGCGAGCCCAAAGCTTTTTTAGTTAAAAGTAAGAAGCGTAAAAAGATTTGGCTTCAAAAATTTTCTCAATGTTGAAGATATTGATACTTTTTTTAATACGGAGTAATATTAGTTATGCACTTGGGCAATGTTGTTGTTATTATGTGGTGTACTGCTAATTATGCATTTGGATAATATTATTAATTTCTAGTATTAATTGTGGTTTGGAAACTAATTTATAAGTATTCAATCCGTGTTTTTTTTTATTTTTTTATAACACAATTACAAATAATTTTTTTGACTTTGGTTGTTTTCAATTTATGACGGTTAATATTCTAGTTTAATAATTGAGTATTATTATATATTTAATTTTATTTATAAATAAATCATTGCAATATATGTAAAAATAATTTAAAATATAAATTTAGTAATATATGTAAAAGCAGCTTTTCCGAAAAATATTTTCAGGAAACCTGCCAAACAACAGAAAATATTTTACACAGATTCATCCAAACACCAGAAAAAAAAATCATTTCCACAAAAGTAAAACATTTTCCAAAAATCATTTTCCAGAAAAATATTTTATTGGAAAACAAACGGAGCCTAAAACCCATTCATTTTACTCGTGTCTTGGAAAACATTTTCCAAATGTAAAATGTTTTCAAGCTTCCAAACACCGTAAAACTAGGAAAATATTTTCCTGGCAAACAAACAGACCCTTAATTTCAACCATAGAATAACAAAAAATACCTTTCTTTGCATATTGAAACATAACAACTGAAATACCAGAACACTATAAAGAATAATTCTTCTTGACTAACTAAACAAAAATTAAGTGCTTTTGTTTAACTTTAATAAGAATTTTAGAATTCCTATAATCTATGACATTTTAGAACTCTCACCTGCATATGCTCAGACCGCTTCCACTCTGGCCACCTCCTTAGCCAACAACGGCAACTCCTCTCCTAACCCTTCTCCATCTATAACACAGAAGTTTCCGCATAGAAAAAGAATAAGATAAAACCAGTGCTCTTCATGTACAAACTCAAAAACAAAAGAAGAAGAAGAAGAGAAAATCAATATCAAACTCAAAAACTTTGCTCTCTCTCTTTTGTACTTCATTTAAAAAGATTATTGATAATAGAAGGTGAGAAGTATTCGCCCTGAGATACCAACAAATATTATTTGAATGTTTGCAGCGCACTCAATGGAAGAGGTCGATGTGCTATGTGATCGATTAGGAATTTTTGTAGATGGCGCGTTACAGTGCATAGGAAATGAAAAAGAGGTTAGTTTGGCTCTAATAGTAATTTTCTCAACTTGATAAAACTTTCATTCCTCTCATCTTTTACACAGTAGACACCCTATCCATAGACTAGAGCTTTTGAACTAATCCTCTTATCTGCAAAATTTCTATTCTATTATATTTAAGATATCTATTTAATCTTCTATTTTTTCCAAACACTTTCTTTTAAGTTTGTTTGGGTGTTTGGTGTGTGAAAAGCTAGGTTAACCTATGATTGGTGTGTATGGCAACTAAAGGGCAGATATAGAGAATCTTACATATTCATTATAACATCTTCAAGTAACGAGGAAGAAGTGGAGAACATGGTACAATATCTCTCCCTAAATGCTAACAAGATATACCAAATCTCAGGAACACAGAAGTTCAAGATGCCAAAGCAAGAGGTGAGAATAGCAGATGTATTCCAAGCGGTTGAGAATGCAAAGAGTAGGTTTACAGTGTTCGCATGGGGTTTGGCTGACACCACTCTTGAGGATGTCTTCATCAAGGTTGCTCGTGGGGCGCAGGTCGTCAATATATTATCATGATTCTCACATTCTCTTCTTCTTATTATATCTACGATGTTCATATATGATAAACTCTTTCATTCTTTTTTTTTCTTTTTAAACTAGAAGCATTTCGTTCATCTGCAGATATAGTTGTAGTGTTGTTTTTTGTTTTTGTCATATACGCATTTACTTTGTAAATGTTAAGTATGACTCCTATTTCAGTCAAATTTGAGAAATAATCTTTTAGTTAAACTCTGTTTATTTGTTTCAATCAAACACTGATTAGTTTAGATTATTTTATTATTATTTGACATATGAATTTAGGCTATAAATAGGCTCTTTTACAACCTTAAAAATTACACCCATTAGATATTAGAACTCATAACACATTTAGAGAATTTTGTGTTTACGTTTTGAAAGTTCTTTGTTTTCGGGTTTTCGGGGTTTAGTTTTTATCTCCATCTTTTTGTACTCTTCGTTTCTTTTGCCATTATAGTAAAATTATCTTTGCCCGTAGTTTTTATCTTCTTTAGAGGAGTTTTTCTACGTTAAATTTGTGTGTTCAATTTCTTAATTTCTTCTGTTATTTTTACTTATTCCTTACTTAATCGGGTCAATCTCTAACAAGTAGTATCAGAGCTAGTTCAATTTTCATAAATCAGTCCATTCAGATATGACAGCAACAATGTTTGAAATTGAGAAATTTGATGGTGAGACAAATTTAAATCTGTGGCAAGTCCGGATGATAGCAATTCTAGTTCAATCCGGTTTGAAAAAGGTTGTTACCGAAAAAAAGCCTAAGAATCTAAATAAAACAGAATGAGAAGAGCTTGATGAAAAGGCTTTGTCTGCAATCTAGTTGTGCTTTCAAATACGGTATTACATGAGGTATTGATGGAGAAGACCTCATCTGCCTTGTGGAACATGTTAGAAACTCTTTATGTAACTAAGTCTCTGGTTAATAGTTTAGTGTTGAAATAACGTCTATTTACGTTTCGAATGAACGAAGATGAGCTTATTAGAGATCACATCAGTCAATTTATTACTCTTTTAAATAATTTAAAGAATGTTGAGGTTCATATTGATGATGAAGATCAACTTATGCTATTATTGTGCTTTTTACCTCATTCATACAAGTCTTTCAGGGAGACCTTGATTTATGGCAGAGACAAACTCTCATTCGAAGATGTGAAGGGTCATTTGTTGAGTAGAGACAAACTTGACAATGAGCTTCATTTGGATAGCAAGGCAGATAGGCAAGCTTCTGTTTTGATAGCATCAAAGAAATGAGACAAAAGGTGTCGCTATTGAAAAAAGTTAGGTAGCGTCAAAGCATATTGTTATAAACTGTGAAATAAAAGAGCTGCTGAAAGTAACGAGGAAGATGTAACTGGTGCTAATTTGGCCGATGAAAGCGGTGATGATTTTTTGTTAGTGTCAACGAGCGATTACTCCAAGCTCACGTCCGAGTGGATGATTAGGATATTTTCAGATGTCAAGTATGTACCTGATTTACGAAAGAATCACATCTACTTGAGTATTTTAGACTTGAAAGGATGCAGAATCAACATCGAGTCGAGCGACATTAAAGTATCTCGTGAAGCTATCATTTTGTTAAAAGGTAAAAGAACTGGCAGTCTTTATATTCTAGAAGGTTCTACAGTGACTGGTGAAATCGGACATCCCTCGTCCGTTACAGAGTCGAAGTTAACTCGTTTGAAGCGGAGACAACTTGTTCATGAGAGGAAAAAATGTGTGACCGTTTCGTTGAGAGTTTTTTTTTGGATGGAGATTTTGAAAAGTTAGGGCACTGTGTTCGTGAAAATCAGACCCGTGTTAGTTTTGATTTGGCAGTGTACAAGTCGAAGGTTAGAAGTCTTCCAGTTTCTAAGCACATATTCAACTCAATTAATTCCCTGCATAGTTCAAGATAGGCTCGTGACGAGCTTTGGCAAAGATGGTGTTGTAGAAATATGAGTCAAGGTGGAGATTTATTAAATATGACTCATATTTCAGTCAAATTAAAGAAATAATCTTATAGTTAAACACTGTTTATTTGTCTCAATCAAACATTGATTACTTTAGATTATTTTATTATTTTTTAATATGAATTTAGCCTATAAATAGGCTCTTTTACAACCTTAGAAAATACACCCATTAGATATTAGAACTCATAACACATTTAGAGAATTTTGTGTTTACGTTTTGCGGGTTCTTTGTTTTCGGGGTTTAGTTTTTATCATTATCTTTTTGTACTCTTCGTTTCTTTTGCCATTATAGTAAAATTATCTTTGTCCGTGATTTTTTATCCTCTTTGGATGAGTTTTTTCACGTTAAATTTGTGTGTTCAATTTCTCAATTTCTTCTGTTATTTTTACTTATTTCTTGCTTAATCGGGTCAATCTCTAACAATAAATGAATTGGATTCTCCTTTCTTATTTATGGATTATATAAAACTAGAATTTGTGTTACAAGAGAATGTAAGAAAATGTGTGTGATGCTACTCTATAATATAATGTAAAGAATGTGACAATGTTGCTTCTAGCAAAGTGGGGTTGCAGCAAGAAGAGATTATGGTGGCTAAGCATCCACAAGTGAGGTCAAGTATAAAAACTGATGTAAAAGTAACATAATTTTGTGGGTTATTTGAATGATAATTTACATTTGATGCATTTTAAATTAACCTGTTAATTGACTTATAATTCCCATTAAAAAAAACCTTTCATATAAAATTAGCACTTGTAGTACATTGCTACTTAAATTTTTTTTTTGGATACTGGCATAATAATCCCAATGAGAAGGAGACCTCTCACCTCAACACGACCAAGTTATTATTAAGTGAATAATAGGTAAAAGATTAAAAAAGAAAAAGAAAAATATGAAAATCAAATTGGAAGTTTTAAAAATATATAAAAATTCTGAAAATTTTAACAAATCAATATTAAAATAAATTAAAACTTTAGAAAATATAAAAATAATATTTGCTTAAAACTATATTTCCTAAATGGAGCTACTGTGTTTGTAATTGAAATTATCTTATTATAAAATTTACCTAATTCAAGTTTAATTTATCTAATTTTCTTATTCTAAAGATGAATTATAAAATTTTGGTATATTAATTTAAAATTTGATAAATTTTGTAAAGTAAATTTATCATTTTGGGTTAAAGGCATTACCTACGAATTACCCATTACAATTATAATTATTTGTGTATGTAATAAATATACATAAAATGATGATATAAAAATTAAATTAAAATAAAAATTTTGATACGTGTAATTCAGTCCATGTGTGAACAGAGAGCTGGAATGATAGGAATAATAAATTCTTCATATTTGGAGATTGGTTAGAGCAAGATTTTTGAAGCTTTCTGAGAGAATCTGACATAAATGAGAAAGGAAAAAATATGGTAAAGAAATGAATGTCTATCCAAATAAAAAGAGAGAGAAAGGGAAACTTCTTGTAAATATATTAACCAATGGTTAGACGACATATATATGGTAATTAACCTTTGTTATATTTTAAAATTCATTTAAAAATAAATACATAAAAATCTCTTAAATTGGTAAGTAATCTTAAGAGGATTCTTTCTTTTTATTAAACACAGACAAAAAGCCAGAGAAAAAAATCCAAATCTGAACACACCTGTATTGCCTATGCCATTTCAACAGAATGGGCCCCACCATTTTGACCGTTTTTTCCGTCCCACGATATTACTCAAAAGATTTTCAATTTTAGAAAATAATAACAAATTATTGTTTTTAATTTAAGAATTTATCATTATCTCATTTATTTAGTTTAATTTTAAAATATTTTAAAAATTAATTAAATATTGATGTGTTATATACGTGGTAATCTACATGTATGGTATGTAATAAAATTAACAAACACTAATTTTTCCATCCAATTTTAGGTGATTTAACAAAAAAAATACGAGTTCATGGTTAAAAGAGACGAAAAATTAAATAGAGGGTTAAAATGTAATTTTTATAAAGTTTGAAGTCCAAAAATTTTTTTATGCCTATGCAAAACATCATCATCCATCAAATTTAAGCTATAAAATGTAAAAGGCAAGTCCTTGTTTTGACTAAATAATTGTTATGTTAGCTCAATAAAAAATGCACCTTTCTTATTTTTTACTGAAAATATTACTTTGGGTATATATAAATTTTTATGAATTCATGAAGTTGAATTTTAAGGAAAGCTAATTTAAAGTAACATGGATTCATTTGAACATGGATTCATATGATACATAGTATAAATTATAAATAAATCGCTACAAAATTAACTATAACAATGGAACAATTGCATCAACTTTATCAAATTATTGAAATTTACACCCTTACCGATATCATCATCAAAAAAACTTGACACACTATATCGGAAATGCACAAAAGGCCAAGTCTCAGATGACTTATCCTCATCCTCATCATCTCGGATCTATCATCATCACTATGATCTATCATGATAAAGCGTTTCGAGAACAAATCTTAAATGATCTGGCAACACCCTTAGATTGACAAACTTCACATATGCCAGGACATGACTGAAAATAGAAAGAAAAAATACAACCACATCTGTTTTCAAAGAAAACAGAGTGGAAAAAACAAAAATCACAAAAAATGTAAACAAAATAAAACTACAAAATTGTGGACTGAAATTAAAAAAAATAGAACTACAAAAGATATTGAAGAAACCGTGATCAACAACCTACGCAAAAGCCAACGTTGCCGATGAAACAAAGATTTAATGTGAAAAAGTTGAGAGGCTAGTGCTTTTCTATGGAAAGAAGTGAAAGAAGAGAGGGAAATATTTGCCATTAGTTTTAAATAGTATGAATTTAAATTGACTCGATTAAAACTTTCATTTTTTTGGTGAAAAATGATAAACAGAAATACAACGTAACAACTACTGAAAGGCTCTAGAAGCTTTGTATTGTTAGATAGTCGTAACCACCAAATCAAAAGGTACTTTAAAGATCTGAAGAGAAGTCTAACAAAAGAGACTAATCTTTGCCAATTGATCTGCAATTAAATTACACTCCTAGGAACATACTTGGCTTCTCGCTGACTATCAAAGCACAAAAAAAAGTTTAACTCTTCTAAGCAAGGCAATACCGGAGTCCACTAACTCCACCATGGATAAGACCGTAATCACCTCAAGGTTATCTGTCTAAATCATGACTTTCTTTTAGCCATTATTTAAAAAAAATGGGAATTCCATCAAGAATACCCTAAAGTTCTGCCTCCAAAGGCGAACATCTACCCAAATAATGATTAAAGCCCAAAATCCAATTGCCAACCTGATCACGAATCACCCCACTCACAGATGCATTTCTAGAAGCTCTAGCCACTGCTCCATCAGAAAATAAATAGATCCAATTGTCTTCATAATGGGAGTGAATTTCCCAATTGGTTGAGTTAGGCTTGGCCTTATTTAGAAAAGGTTCAAATAGTTTGGCCTAACTGAGAGAGACTTTTACAATTTCATAAGTCGTCCAATTAATGTTTTGGAAGATGAAAAGATTCCTATTCTTCCAAATTCTCCAAGAAATTAATCCAAATAAGCATGACCGAGTAATTCTTTATCTTGCATCTTAAAATGAAAACCAAGGTTAGTGGAAAACCAATTTTCAAAGGAATCAGAAAAAAACCTAGATTGCACAATGCCCTTAGTATCAGAGAATAGTCTCAGAGAACATGCATAATGTCCTTAGTATCATGACCACATAATGAGCACATGCATAATGTCCTTAGTATCATGACCACATAATGAGCACATATTGTTTTGCCCAATTCCTCTCTTAGCGCGTTCTGAATTAGTAAGAAGCCTCTGTTTTACCACAAGTCATAGAAAAAGGTGGACTTCCTGTGGGCCTTGATATTTCCAAATAGGCTTCCAAATATGATCTTTAGGACTCCAAGAATATTCTTTTAAAACCCAGTAAGCATTATGAACAGAAAAAGACCTGAACCAGATCAAGCCCAAATGATCCTATCCTCACCACCAGCAAAATGAGGAGGGCGCATACTTACTATATGCTTTATCACGTCATCAGGTAGCCAAGTATGAAGCAAATCAATATTCCAAGAACCACCAAGAAGATCCCAATCCCTTAAATTACTCTCCAAATCTAGGCTTGCATGCACTAGGACATAAGAAAAAAGAGGACTAACTTTCAGTACCTAAGAATCTTTCCAACCACGAATTGTAGAGCCATAACCTACAGACCACATGAGATTCTCATAAAGAAAAGGTCACACCTTAGAAAGGGAACGCCAAAGATGAAAGCATTGATTTCTGTGAATCTAATTTGGAAGTTGATTCTTCCAATCATATAAGTTAAACCGTTATAAGTTAATAAAGTCAAGGATTTTATTTTAACTTATTGACGTATATGTTAAAATAAAACGGTTTTTTCATATTTAATTAATAAAGTACTAGTTTTTTTATTCAAAATAATTAATAGAACAGAAGAACATTAATCTAGATTCCACTGTTGTGGAAGACGACAAATAATACATATAATTATATCAATTTTTTAGTAAATTCATTTAATATACTTCCACCAAAACCTTAATTTAGTCGAAATCATTTTTTGTCGATTATGGTTTTTTTACTTGTTTTCATAGTATCTAATTTGACATGATCAAAACCCTAATTAAGATCAAGATTATAAAGTCAACCAAGTCAAGAGGGTTTATGTTAACTTTTTCATGCATATAAGTTAAGATAAAGGTTTTTTTTAATTCAAATTTGATAAAAAAGAAGTAGTGGTTTTATTCAATAATTGATAGAACATAAGAACATTAATTAAGATCCGATCATTGTGAAAAATATTTTCCTCTAAAAGTATTGAATAAGACCACATTGTCTTACTCCACCAACACAATCTAATCTTACAGATGTCAAACAACTAATGAATGTTGAGATGTTTACCATTAAAGCAGGGGTGAAAATAAAAACTTTTTATTGGAAGGCGAAGATTGAATTTTTTGGGGGGGATCTTTAGCATTTAATTAATTGTAAAGTTCACAAATTTAAAGGATTAAAAGAGAAATTTTACCAAGCCAAAGGGGGCCAAGGACCTTGCCTGCCCCCTTGGTGCCACTCTTGTATTAAAGACAATCTCGTTTTGATAAATCCAAATAGACTATGAAATAACAAAGAAAGACATTTTCCAAATATGCCTAGTTCGTCGGAAATAAAAATTTTGTAGCCAAGTTTGAAAAAAAGATAGTTGGATCCTTTGGAAAAACCAAATGAATACTCCAAATAGCGCAACACTTTTGCAATAACCTCCATGAAACATCACACTCAATAAACAAGTGATCAATCGAATTTGAACTTGCATGATAGAAAGTGCAAGTTGTAAAATTAAAGAGGAATAGCCCCTCTTAGCTAGCTCATATTTTGTAGGATGCCTACCATAAAGTAATCGTCATACAAACATTTCCACCTTAAGTTGGTCAATCTAGACTTTGTTTCCACCAATTATTCTTGTAACACGATCCGAGCCACGAAATGCTATATTCGCTTTCGGAACAACCATAATCAATCAGACAACACAATCATTTATACATGAAATCAAGAGTTTATCATATTCAAAATTATGTTAAATGACCAATTTTGAATCTTAATCGAGCTTATGAAAGCTCTTTAAACAATCCGAGTATGAAACATGACCAAATTGCAAAGTTCAGACAAGACACTATTGACATGCCAATCGTATCCTAACATTTCCTAAGTTCATAAGGGCATCTTTAACACATGTAAACATTTCTTTTCAATTTAGTCCAATTCTAGCCTTTTGAACCAATTCACAACTAAACACATATATAATTACAAATCAAATGTACAAAAACCTATATAAACAAATACCATATGAACTTATCTGATTAAAACAACAAACAAATTGAATCTTCAGGGACTAATCGACAATTTTGTCTTTTTCTCGATTGTCTCCGGTTTGATCCAATTCTTGATCTATACAATTATTCCATTCAATCACATAAAAAAAATTTACAAACACCCTCTAATACTACGAACCTGAAGCTTCAAAAGAGACTTTTCTTGATCAAAGTCTTCACTTTTCTTAAGGGCATTTCCATTCTTCTTAGTTTCACTATTCTCCATCAGTGTTTGCTCCTTTTTAGTACATTTCTCGCTTCTATTGTTGTCCACCTTGTTCACCCTTTGACCTTGGTCAAACCCCTTCTCTTGAGATTTAAATTTTCTCCAGAAAGATGATCTTTGATTAAATCTGGCCATTCTTGTGAAGACATGACTTCCAAACACAACATATCCATTAAGCTTGGCGATGGCTCTACGAGCTTCCAGAAACTTGGGAAACCTTACAAAGCCAAAACATTGTCCTCTCATACTATGTTTTCTTGGAATAAAAGCATTTATAACATGACCGTGATAACCAAAAATTTTCCATAACCCTTTCCAAATGAGTTTTTTTTGGTAATCTCTCCATGAAAATGGTTGAACACCTTTTAGTCCCTCCACAAAACCGAAACACCATCTCAAAATAATCCCAATTGCCACATATAAAGTAAGGTTTTTGTTTCACATTGGATTAGAAAAGTACTAATTTCTTTAATCAAAATAATTAATAGAACATAAGAACATCAACCAAGGTTCGATCTTTTTTTTGTCGAAACTAGGATATCCACTGCCAATAGTGGTGACTAATACTTTCACCACAGGTGCTCTCCAAAGAGGTAAACGACTGGCCAGGAAATGTACTCTGTTCCCATGGGCAGGGATCAAACCCCCGACCTCATGGTCATGGAGGATTCGATCGTTTTGAAAAACAACAAAAAATAGATACATTAATATTAATTTTTGAAGTATAAATTAATTTAACGTGATTTGACCGAAATCCTAATTTAGATCAAATTCTTTCTTTACCGATTATATTTCTTTATTTGTTTCCATAGTATTGATTTGACTCGATCAAAGCCCTAATTAGGATGAACATTAAAAGATTAAAATTCAATTAAACTTATTGACATATATGTGTTAAAAAATAAAAGTACTTTTATTCACATCCGATCAGAAAAGTACTAGTTGATTTATTCAAAATAATTAATAGAACATGAGAACATTAATCAAGGTTCGATCATTCTGAAAAACAACAAAAAATGTATACAATTATTTTAAAATTTGAAGTACAAGTTCATTTAATTTGATTCGACCGAAATCGTAATTTAGATGAAATTCTTTTTTTTTTTGAATTTATTTTTTTATTTGTCTTCATAATATAGTATGTATTTAGTTTAACTTAATCAAAACCCTACGTAAAATTGACATAAATATGTTAAAATAAAATGAGGAAGGAATGCACATGCTAGGGTTTTATGGCCAAATGGGAAATCCTTCACCATTCCAGCCAACAAGTAAGTGACATAATTCACCTCCCTTGGAATCTGTTCAAAACCAACTCTCCATTCATGACTACATAACTCCCGAATTTTTAGAACCAAATTTCTATGTAAATACCCTATCAAACCACCATTGATACTTTAATAGCAAGTGTGCAATATGTTTCAATATCTCTCCATTTAGCATCCCATGCCATAATAAGACCGTCGTAAATTACCCATACCTCCGCTTACTCAACACTATACCTGTCGATATTTCTACCTATTCTACACACCCAATTATTGAACTCATCTCTCGCCACTACTGCCGAGGCTAGTAAACCTAAAACTGGACTACAAGTACCATCGATATTCAATTTAATGAATCCGGAAGGAGGTGAAACCCACATTCGATTCCCATGGTAGGATAATTATTTAAATATATGCTTAAAATATATAGGCAACTTTATTAATTGTGTTTGAAAACTTAAAAAAAATACTAACCATTACAAATATCATAAAAGGAAGGTTGGTGAGAAAAAAAGGAAAGAAAAAAAATGCATGCAAAAACAGTTTTGATAATTTTAAATACAATATAATTATAAAACAATGTGAAAAATTTATAAACATATAAATACAGAACAAAATATACAAATAATTATATTTTTCAGTGAAGACTAAAGAGGGTCTGGAATTTCCAACACGTGAGGAAAACATGGTTCGTAGTTTGGTTTTCCTTTGGTTGGGATCACAATTCTTAAACAGCAACTCCCTTCCATAGAAGTTGTAGGCCCTACCTTTTCCTTCCTTTTTTTTCTTTCTTGTTAAAAATAATTTTAAAAAAATTACAACTTTAAATATTTTTTTCTTTCAATTATAAATTCACTTCTCTTTCACCCATTTTTTTATAAGCTCTCTCTCTCTCTCTCACTCTCTAAGTGAATATAAACTATAGCTAGAGAAAGAGAGAATTTGAAGCAAATTGAGCTTTTGTTTTGTTAATTTGATCCCATAATAGCTAAAAGCTTCAGGCCCTTTGTTATCCAATTTGTAAGCCTTTTTTCCGTTTCTTTTATGATGGTTTGTGGATTCATTTTCAACTTTCTCATTTTCATTGTTAAAGCTTATGGTTTCTTTTTCTTTTTGTTTTTTTATTGAATTTCTCTTTAAGGGCAGCATCTACTATAAAATGAGAGCAAACCCTTTTTTTATTATTTGAAATGTATTGATTTTAGTGAAGGGTAGATCGTTTATCTTGGTTATTTTTGGAGCTAAATTTAGATTTAATTTTCATTGTTTATTGTCAAAAGATGTGGCATGTGATTGACTTTTGATGAGTTTTCTTTCCTTTTCTCACGGTTTCTTAACTTTATATGTGTTCATAGAAGTGAAATAAAAAGATAACATCTTTTGGATAATTATCATTTCTCATTCATGTTCTAGATTTTAATTTTCTAGTTATTTCTGCTTTGTAAAGAGCATCAAGTTGTAAGTTTTATCATATTGTTTGATTTTTTAATTCTTGGTTTTGATTACTAGACTATTCTTGTTATGAGACTTGCTTTTGATGATAAGCATTATTTTGTATTTTTTTTTTGTGATAAATTTTTTTTTTGGCTTTGTTTGGGTTGATAGAAGTGTGCTATTCCTTTTCTTCTAAATTGAGTTTTTTTTCTTTAGATTAGCATGAATAGTGTATTTCAGCTCTCCTGTAATTGATTTCTGCAGGGCTTTTATAATAATTTTTTGTTGCATTTTATGGAATTCTATGATATGTGAATTGATGCATTTCCTATAAAAATTAGTCTCTCTCTCTTTATATAATATATTTATATTTCATGTAATGACTGATCAATTTTACATATTATTATCATGAAGAACAAAAAGGAAGGTTTCTGGTTCTCTCACAAAGCTAGACCTAATAAGAAGACGGAGAAGATCTTATGGCGAAAAGGGGTGTCAAAGTACTCAAAGGTGATGAGAAGAAGGAAAAAAGGGAGGACATGTGGCTTGCCCAAATTGGCCAACGAGAAAACCACCGCTATGCTTCGGACAATTCAGAATCAAGTTTACTGATCCACCAGCTTGGGCGAGACATCTCGATTAACTGTCTCATCCGTTGCTCAAGGTCTTATTATGGCATCATTGCAACTTTGAATACGGGTTTCCACTCTCTTATACGGAGTGGTGAGCTGTACAAGTTGAGGCAACAAATGGGAATTGTCGAACATTGGGTTTACTTCTCCTGCAACCTTTTGGAGTGGGAGGCTTTTGATCCAATCCATCGTCAATGGATGCATATGCCTAAAATGCAGGCCTATGAATGTTTCATGTATTCTGATAAGGAGTCATTGGCTGTTGGAACCCAACTTCTTATTTTTGGAAAAGAAATAATGTACCCTATTGTCTATAAATATAGCATTTTGACGCACACATGGACAACCGAGATGAGGATGCATACACCCAGGTGCTTGTTTGCATCTTCTAGTCTGGGTGAAATCAGATTTATAGCTGGTGGTTGTGATCTGCGTGGAAATATTTTGAGCTCAGCAGAGCTTTATAATTCTGAAACTGGCAGGTGGGAGACCATTCCAAGAATGAATAAGGCTAGAAGAATGTGCTCTGCGGTGTTTATGGAGGGGAAGTTTTATGTTATTGGTGGCATTGGGGTTGAGAGTTTGAAGACAATAACATCCGTAGAGGTGTATGATTTGAAGACCAAGACTTGGAGTGAGATACCTAACATGTACCCTGCACGAAACGAGGAGGCTGGACCAACAGAAGAACCCTCTTACAGCTGAGGCACCTCCTCTAGTGGCAGTTGTGAATGATGTGTTGTATGTAGCTGATCATGTACTGAAGCAAGTGAAGAAATATGACAAGGAGAAGAACTTGTGGGTAACGGTAGGGCCATTCCCTGAGCGTACAACCTCAATAAATGGGTGGGGGATAGCATTTAGGGCATACGGGGATCAGCTAATGATTATTGGAGGACCTAGGGTTTTAGGTGCAGGGTTTGTTGAGATCAACTATTGGGTCCCAAATGAGGGGCCAGTAGAATGGAACTTGGTCGCCAGAAAGCCCTCTAGCAGTTTTGTGTATAACTGTGCCGTCATGGGATGTTGACATGTGCATCTAGTTTCGGTGGCACCCTGGTTTTGCATAAAGTCTTTTTCTGCTACAACCCACAGACACAGTCATAAGAGGAGGTTTGAAGATTTCGGCCCTTCTTAGTTTTATTATGTTTTGTAACTTTCCTTCCATTTTCTTTGTTGTTCCTTTTGTTGAGTGGTTGCCATCAGGGTTTGTTAAAGTTTGTGTTATGTAGAATAAAGCATAGTTCCATAACAAAGTCTAATTACATTTTAGACTGTTTTCAATGTTAAGGAAGTTTCTTTCGACCAAATATTAGTCTCAAGCAATTATTGAACACACACATATTTATAACAGTTTACCCATTCCATACTCTTTTCCTCTAGGGAAAGAAAAAGATAGAAAGGATGTATGATCATGAAAAGCTTAATCCTTTCCTCCAATGAGAGGGAGCAGTAGCGGGAGGGAGAAGATGGAGAGAGAGACCGGGGGGGAGGGATTTTTTATTCATTTAATTTTAATATAATTTTTTTAATTAATTTTTAAAATTTTTAATATTTTTTTTCATTCAATATTAATATAAAGTTTGCCTCATATTACATTTTAGTCACTTATATTTGAAATGTTACATTTTAGTCACGTATGTTATGGTTTTATTACCCCCTAAACAACAATCCGACATGGAAGATAAAATGGTTTTTAAATGCCAACGTGGATATTCACTCAAGTAAATTAAATGATTTTTTAATTAATTAAATTTAATTAATTAAATTTTCTAAATTAATTAAAGGAAAATGTTAATTAGGGTTCTCGAAATAATCAAAACGAATGCATTAGATTAATCATTGAATTGGAAGAAAAAAAGCTCTTTGTCTCCTTTATTCTTAGTTTTCGTTTCCATTTTGATTGAAAAAATCATCTATTTTCATAGTCATCTTTGTTAAATCGAAACAATAGAAATAAAATTGAGTGATCCATCAATCGATTGAAGTTTTTATTCAAAACAAAAGAACAAAGGATCGGTTCGATGGAGGGTCCAAACATGAATTACAGTAAGTAATGAGTTTTTTTTTGTTATTTACCTGAATTTTGGGTTTAGATATTATGATTTTTTTTGGCAAAAATATGGTCCCTCTTTTCATGTTTTTCTGTAGATATGATAGACAAAAAAAAAGACATGCTTTATTTTTGTTTATTTATGTATTGTAGGCAACCACAATCGCAAGCAATTAGTATAGAGGTTGGTGCGTCCATTTCTTCTTCTTCTTCTTCTTCTCTATAGTTTTGCACTTCTCTTATCTTCTCTGACTGTAACAAAGAAAACTCAACTATTGCTTCTTTTTAAACTGGAGAAAATTGGGTTTTAGGGTAAAATTTTGTATTCTATTTTCATAAAAAAAATTAACTTTTCTCATTTCAGTTGGACATCCGCGTTGGCATTTAAAACACATTTTAACTGTCACGTCGGACTGCCTTTTGGGATGTAACAGATCTTAACTGTAGAGTGACCATTTTGAAACAAAATGATAACGTAAGTGACTAAAATGTAACCCGAGACAAACAAAATTGACTATTTTAATAGTTTACCCAATTTCTTAATGATACGTATCATTTTCTAATTGACTATAAAATCAACCTTAATTATGGAAATAAAATTGATCTAGTTTCAACCAAAAAAATAATATCAATTGCATGAATACATTTTATTTTTATATATTAAGTAATTAATGGTTCTTTGAAATAATTTTTTTAACACAATATCTAGAATTATCTATACCCCTCCTCAACTCATAAATAGGAGGATAATACATTTCAACACACTCGAACCCACATCCTCTTGCATTGGGAACAATATCCATGGTAATCGAGTTAAGACTCAATTTGACTATTAATGTAATACCCAATTCCTCTCTGCCCGGGCCCATACAAAATAGAAACACAGCAGGCCCAATTACCATTTACAACTTAAACCCAAAATTCAGCCCAAATTCATTAACCCTAGCCCAGTAAAGATTAATTTGCTGAAACCCTAGTAGCCTCTCTGCTTCAGCGCCGCAAGTAGTCCCAATGCCGCCAGCAAGCCTCCAACTGCAGCACGTCTCGGGGCCAGCTCTTCCGCGTTTGCTCACCACGATACCTGCAAAAATGGACTCAAAGAGTCCGGATGTGAAAAAACAAGCAAATAATTTTATTTTTGTTTCTTTTTTTCGGCCTATAAAAGGCCATTTTTAATATGTAAATGGGGAGGACGGATCTTTTGACAGAGAGAATCGAGAATAAAAGCAGCAAAAACTTGTTTTTTTAAAGGTGATTATTGGAGTTTTTTAGATTTTTTTTCTTTTTTTTCTGACTTGGTTTTTATATCGCGAAAAAAATAAAAATAAAAAAGAAAAGGAAGGGATTACCTTTGCCGTCGAGTCTGCTAGGAGGGGTTTAAAAAACACTCGGCGTGTCTCCGGTCACCGATCGCGATGAGCTCGCGACGAAAAGGTGGTGAACGGCGACGGCATTAAGTGGGGTGTTTGGGTATGAAACCCTAGCAGAGGTCTCCTCAGCTGTTTGGAAAAAAGGAAAATGAGTTGGGTTTTTTGAAAATTTTAGGGTTTTGTAACGATTGCAAAACGGCATTGTTTAGGGCTGTTTCTGTGGCCCCAAAACGGCGCCGTATGGTGTGACCCGCGCGGTGACCCGACTCGAAGGGGAGGATCTGCGCATTTTTGCCTTGGACGGTATAATTGCGCATTTAGCCCCTCCTGTTTGCACCGCATTTCAATTAAACTTGTTTTGTTTTTTTAGAAATTGGGCCGCACATTTAATTTTTGTTTCAATTTGGCCCCTTTGCTGCGCAGCGTTTTGGAGGGACGGGATAATTTCCCTTTTGGTCCTTCGTTGTTACGCGCGCGTTCAAGTGGACCCTTTTCTTTTACAATTTTATTCAAAATTCGCCCATTTTTTTGTTTTAAGTTCAATTTGGTCCATCTTAGCCATTTTTTTATTTTTAAATATTTATCATTATTTATTATTATATTATTTATTATTATTGTTACTATTTTATTTGTACATACGTGGTTCTCTTATTTAATACATATATATGCATGTTTTTTTCCCCTAGTATACTTGCATGTCTTTACAATATATATATAAAATGCATTTTATGTAGTATATGCATACCTGCACACATTTAATACATTTTTTTATTTTTTCATTTTATTTCTTAACTTCTATATACATATATATACATTTTCATAATTTCTTAATATTTTTTTATTATTTTTATAAATACATTTTTTACAAAACATATATATCTTTTATATTTTATTTTTTAAAAAAAACATTTGTTTTACTTTACTTTTGTAATTATATCCACATATTTGTAAATTTATCTGCATATTATACTTACTTGTATATATTTGTAAACATCTATTCATACATGTTTGAAATCAGGGTATCCGTTTCATGTTATACCTTAGCCCTTTTTAGCCTCCCTTTTAAAAATATATTTTGCTTTTCCCAAAATATTTAAATCATCATATTTTATAAATTCCAAAATATTTGGCATTCATAGTTCTCGTGAGAGGTCATGTCCTAACTTACTAGATCGCGATTATTTTTTCGATGAATTTAGAAAGCCAAGTATTTGTTTTGCAATAAATTCGCAAATTTTAAATAAAAAAACTTATTTTCGGGAATTCAAAATGTTGGGTCCTAACTTACTGGTCATGACATTTTCTTCTCGAAATAAGAATTTTCAAAAACAAAAGGCAATATTCAGGTATTTTGAAGATTTAAAAACATTGTGCCCTAACTTACTGGGTGTGGTGTTTTATTTCTTTGAAATAAGAATTGTCTTATTATTTTAATCCATTCATGAAATAAAAAGTTTCCTTTTAAAATCTTTTAAAATTTTCGACACCAAGACATTAAATAATCAATTTGGTACCGATTTTGGGCGTTACGAGGGTGCTAATCCTTCCTCGTGCGTAACTGACTCCCGAGCCCATTTTCTCAAATTTCGTAGACCAAAGTCATTTTTTAAGGTGAGCCGATCACACCTTAACCAAGGATCGGTGGCGACTCCAATTTTTGTTTTTATTTTTAAGTCGAAACCAAAATTTTTTATTTTCAAAAAACGGTTTCGACATTTAACATTTTTATTATAGTCATTTTATTTTTCATTTTCAATTTAAAAAAAATTAAATTTGAGTATATCATCGAAACTTTGAAAATGTAAGGGTAAACTACAATCACCGCACTCCCTTTACTTCAAGCATAACCACCGTACAAACTAAGAATTTAACAAAATAAGCAAATCTTCTCCTGATTTCTATCTAACCAGAGACGAAAATCCATGCCTCTCTTGCGTGTATGTGTGTGTGTTTCCAGTTTGTGCTTCTTGATGGTGAGGGTATTACGTTTTTTTTCCTGGTTTATGTCATTCTAACACACATACAATCAAGAGTTTTCTGGAAAACTATGATACCTTGCAAAAGTATGAGTTTTTGAGCTTTGCTTGCAGTTTTGACATAGGTATACCTGCTTCACTCCTTTCTATTTTCTTTTTTGTGAGATTAAATTTCTCTTTTTTCTTTGCATGCATTTCCTTTTAAAAAATATGAATCTAGAAAGATTTAGATTTTTTTTACCTAAAGCTTAAGTTTTTCCTTATATATTTTATGATGGTTTTTATTGGGTTTTAAATCTCCAATATTTTTTAAATAGCAGTATTTTTCTTGAATTTGTTTTTAGATTTTTCTTTTTTCTTTGCATGCATTTTTTGGTGCCACCACTTCTTAACAAGTCAACGCTTTTTTTTAATTTTAAAAATATATTATTTTATTGAGTGCGTTAGTTTTAACTTTTTTATTATAGTTGTTTTTTTTACTTTTTTAAATTAAAAAATGTTATTTTAGTTTAAGAATAAAAAATAATATTTAATTTGGTAGAGTCCTTAAGAATGATGTCACCAATGTTATAGGTGTTTTTTTTAAATGTATTTTTTTAATTAAAAATAAAAAAATGATATTTTGTTCAAGACCAACAGTATTGTGTCTTACAACATTATGTCTTATAAATAAAACATAATTAAACGATTTTGTTCAAAACCGACAACATTGTGTTTTACAAATTAAAAAATACAATGTTTAACCGCAAGTCGACCAAGCAAGTTTCTCAGTGCTATTAAATTGTAGTCTGGATGCTATCGATATTGATGATCTCACCCGTGTGGTTCGATTTGGGATTCCTTAAAACCTTCAAACATCCCATTGACAGAAGGAATCCCAAATAATCCACCCGCCGTTGGCTGTATAACCAATTTGAACCCTTTACTATCTTACCATAGCCAATGGAACACTTACATAACCAATTTGAACTCGTTACCAAATAAATAACTGGTATCCAAAAATAACCATTAAATTTATCGGTGTCGAAGCTCCACTAGATTATCATTAAACAAAACTTACCTTCAAAGTAAAAAAAATCACTAAATAAACAAATACATAAATACATAAAAAAATGCTCATCATCTCTCCCATTCATCCTCTAACAAAATATAAGTAAAAAAAAATTGTTTCCTTCAACTCAGATTGATCTGCCATTGAGGGTTATGTATAACAATTTAGTCATGCCAAAGAAAATTGTTCTATCAAGTAAAATATTATTTTTTTATATTTAAATTAATAAAAATAAATAAATAAAAAAAGGTACCGCGCACATTAGTGGCGCCATTTTAAATGGAGCCACCCAATAAAATAATATATCTAACATGTGAAAAAGTGGTAGCGTAATTCTTAATGGCTTCATAAAAAAATTATATTTTAAAAGCCCCCAATTTTTTAGAAATAGCATCATTTCCCGAGTATTTATACAGGTGAAGCCATTCTACATGGCTCCACCAAAAAATGAATTTTTTGTTGAGTTTGTTGATGAGGCATGTTGGCGACGCCAAACTTTTCCGCTCCATCAATTTTTACTGTAAATTTCAAGTTATTTACATGTATAATAAAAAAATAGGTCATTTTTATAATTAATCAAAATTTTAATTTCATTCGTAAAAGAATTTCTATATAGAGAATTTACTTACTCAATCTAGCTATTTCTAAATAATTGTTTATGTCGAGTTTTGATATGTGGCTGAATGGGACAAATAAATGACACGATTCATTGTTGTGTCACGGAAGAGAGGAAACAAGCACAATAGACAGAAGTATTTGAGCGTTTCTATATTTCACTGCTTAGAAGAGTGTTTTTTCTTTCTACAATCTACCAATCCATTGGCATATCCCATGGCTAGTGGGAGTTTAAAACTAGTATTACTTATAACATTAAACAAATACAATATTAACTCAAATGATTGAATTAACTAACCAAAACCCAGAAGAAAGAAGAATTATTCAAACCCATACTAATAAACTATGATTTAAAAATAATATTAAAAATTAAGATAGTGATGGGCCCTTTAGGTCCAATATCAAGCCCAATTTAAAGTCAACCCGGAGTTGGGTTGACCCGATACCAATCCAAATTTGACTCGTTTCTTTCTTTTGCTAACAATCCACTCAGTATCTCCTCCATGGAAGCATCGAATCAGTCCATCTGCTCCACTTTGTCTCTCATCTCCATCCAATCCTGAACATCGAAATTCCCTATTTACCCTCCTCGCCCTATCAAATTTCCCTCATCGCCCGAATTTTCCATGGCTTGACCCGGAAATCTGACTCAAATGGACTCTCTGCAAAGTCTCCCTCCACTATCGACTCTGTCCACCTCAGTTTCCTCCGCCCTCAACGCTAAACTCGGCACCAACCATGATCTAACCCAAGCACCAAGTATCGTCGCCGAGTTTCTGACTCAGTGCGATGATCTGGAACGAAATCTAGTCCACCTCAACCGCACCCTCGAGTCAAACCTCGCATCTTACGCTTCCTTCTCTAATCGCATCGGCCACCTCTTCGGCATTGTAAATTCGAAATTGACCGATCTAGGATCCTCCGTTTGCCTTCGGTCCTCCGTTTCAGGTTCGCATCAATGCAAAGTTTCGATTTTGATATTTATTTTCTCTTCTTCTTCTTCTTCTTTTGTTTTTGAGTTTGTGCATGAAGAGGACTGGTTTTATCTTATTCTTTTTCTATGCGGAAACTTCTGTGTTATAGACGGAGAAGGTTTGGGAGAGGAGTTGCCGTCGTTGGCCAAGGAGGTGGCCAGAGTGGAAGCTGTCCGAGCGTATGCAGGTGAGAGTTCTAAAATGTCAGATTATTGGAATTCTAAAATTCTTATTAAATTTAAGCAAAAGCACTTAATTTTTGTTTAGATAGTTAAGCAGAATTATTCTTTATAGTGTTCATTTCTGTTGTTGTGTTTCAATTTGCAAAGAAATGTGTTTTTTTTTGTTATTTTACGGTTTAAGGTTCGTTTGTTTGCTAGAAAATATTTTCCTCAGTGTTTAGAAGCTTGAAAATATTTTACATTTGAAAAATGTTTTAAAAGACACGGGTAAAATGAATGGGTTTTAGGCTCCATTTGATTGTTAGTAAAATAATTTTTGGAAAATGATTTTTGGTGTTTGGATGAATTTATATATATTATTAAATTTATATTTTAAATTATTTTTACATATATTGCAATGATTTATTTATTTATAAATAAATTAAATTAAATATATAATAATACTAAATTATTAAGCTAGAATATTAACCGTCATAAATTAAAAACAACCAAAGTCAAATAAATTATTTGTAATTGTGTTATAAAAAAATAAAAAAAACAAGGATTGAATAATTATAAATTAGCTTCCAAATCACAATTAATACTAGAAATTAATAATATTATCTAAATGCATAATTAGTAGTACACCACATAATAACAACAACATTGTCCAAAATATTACTCCACATTAAAAAAAGTATCAATATCTTCAACATTGAGAAAATTTTTGAAGCCAAATCTTTTTATGCTTCTTACTTTTAACTAAAAAAGCTTTGGGCTCGCATTCATGACTCACTAAATAATCAAACACAGAACACAGGAAGTCATCATCAAATCCTTCTTCCTTCATTGACATCACTTCTTCGTAAAGATGTGGTGTCTTATCCGCAGTATATTGTTCCAAAGTATTAGCAATTTTGCCAAGTTGTTCACACACAAATTTAATTTGTTCATCAACGACACTTTCTTGAACATTTTTTTTTACGTTTGGATGTGCCAGATGAAGATACGTTTGTTCTTACCTCTTTAGTCTCTTCATTGTCGCAGTCTATAGGCACTGAATCTTGAATACCATCATCCAAATCTATGTCAGCAAATGTTCTGGCAAAACTCCCTGTTGCCATATCTTTGCCAACAACCAAAGCCATTTCATCATAATGATCAATGCTTTTATTCAAAAATGGTTCATACTTCTTGTGTGACTGTTGGATATTATACATAATTAGAATAACAAGTAAAAAACAATTGAAATATACTTAACATATATATACATATATTACCATCACTGCTGCATCATATGTCGCTCTATCACATGTGATCATTTTCATGTTATCATCCCATCCAAAACCACTTTCACCCCGAATTGTGCACATAATCTGCCACTGGTTCTTTACAGTCCTCAAATGATTTTCCACATGCTGCGCATCGCATTGGACTTGAAATCTTTTAGAAATAGCTTCGGCAACTCGATTAATAGAAACTACTTTGAAAGTATTAGAAGGTTTATTTCCTCTTTGGGCCTCATATGCTAGAATTTCAAGAAAAATATGTTCTATCGACTTTGTCCACCTGAATTGCTTGGATGTCCCTTCTTTGTTGCCCTTACCCATTCTATATTAATAATTGTCATTGTCAATCATTTCAATATCCAACAAGCTTAAAACATAATAAATTCAATATTTAACAAGCTTAAAACATAATAAATTCAATATCTAATAAGCTTAAAACATAATCAATATCTATCAAATTCAAGATATAATAATTTCAAAAGCCAACAAACTAAAATTTCAATATCATTATCCAACCAACATTAACAAAAAAAAACAATTTTAATACTAAAACATACATAACATAGAAACAATAACCCTATGCCCTAAACCTACCTAATATTTCTAACCATATAATTAGTCCACATAGATTGTGTAATTTCATCTCTCTTAGCAGACCATTCTCTTGTTTCTTCTCTTTCTTCTCGCTCCGTAAGAGTTGGTATTATCAAATCAAACTCAGGCTCTTCGTACAATCCTTGATTAAGTAAATCACTAGGATCAACTCCTACGGAGTTGATGAATAATTGAATGTTGATCCTAGTGATTTACTTAATCAAGGATTATACGAGGAGCCTGAGTCTGATTTGATAATGCCAACTCTTACGGAGTGAGAAGAAAGAGAAGAAACAAGAGAATGGTCTGCTAAGAGAGACGAAATTACACAATCTATGTTGACTAATTATATGGCTAGAAATATTAGGTAGGTTTAGGGCTTAGGGTTATTGTTTCTATGTTATGTATGTTTTAATATTAAAATTGTTTTTTTTTGTTAATGTTGGTTGGATAATGATATTGAAATTTTAGTTTGTTGGCTTTTGAAATTATTATGTCTTGAATTTGATAGATATTGATTATATTTTAAGCTTGTTAGATATTGAATTTATTATGTTTTAAGCTTGTTGAATATTGAATTTATTATTTTTAAGCTTGTTGGATATTGAAATGATTGACAATGACAATTATTAATATAGAATGGGTAAGGGCAACAAAGAAGGGACCTCCAAGCAATTCAAGTGGACAAAGTCGATATAACATCTTTTTCTTGAAATTCTAGCATATGAGGCCCAGAAAGGAAATAAACATTTTAATACTTTCAAAGAAGTTTCTATTAATCGAGTTGCTGAAGCTATTTCTAAAAGATTTCAAGTTCAATGTGATACGAAGCATGTGGAAAATCATTTGAGGACTGTAAAAAAACAGTGGCAGATTATATTTACAATTCGGGGTGAAAGTGGTTTTGAATGGGATGATAACATGAAAATGATCACATGTGATAGAGCGACATATGATGCAGCAGTGATGGTAATATATGTATATATATATTAAGTATATTTCAATTATTTTTTACTTGTTATTCTAATTGTGTATAATATCCAACAGTCACACAAGAAGTATGAACCATTTTTGAATAAAAGCATTGATCATTATGATGAAATGACTTTGGTTGTTGGAAAAGATATGGCAACATGGAATTTTGCCAGATCATTTGCTGACATAGATTTGGATGATGGTAACCAAGATTCAGTGCCTATAGACTGCGACAATGAATAAACTGAAGAGGTAAGAACAAAAGTATCTTCATCTGGCACATCCAAACGTAAAAGAAAAAATGTTCAAGAAAGTGTCGTTCATGAACAAATTAAATTTGTCGGTAAACAACTTGGCAAAATTGCTAATGCTTTGGAACAATTTACTGCGGATAAGACACCACATCTTTACGAAGAAGTGATGTCGATGGAGGAAGAAGAATTTGATAATGACTTCCTGTTTTCTGTGTTTGATTATCTAGTGAATCATGAATGCGAGCCCAAAGCTTTTTTAGTTAAAAGTAAGAAGCGTAAAAAGATTTGGCTTCAAAAATTTTCTCAATGTTGAAGATATTGATACTTTTTTTAATATGGAGTAATATTAGTTATGCACTTGGGCAATGTTGTTGTTATTATGTGGTGTACTACTAATTATGCATTTGGATAAAATTATTAATTTCTAGTATTAATTGTGGTTTGGAAACTAATTTATAAGTATTCAATCCGTGTTTTTTTTATTTTTTTATAACACAATTACAAATAATTTTTTTGACTTTGGTTGTTTTCAATTTATGATGGTTAATATTCTAGTTTAATAATTGAGTATTATTATATATTTAATTTTATTTATAAATAAATCATTGCAATATATGTAAAAATAATTTAAAATATAAATTTAGTAATATATGTAAAAGCAGCTTTTCCGAAAAATATTTTCAGGAAATCTGCCAAACAACAGAAAATATTTTACACAGATTCATCCAAACACCAGAAAAAAAATCATTTCCAGAAAGTAAAACATTTTCCAAAAATCATTTTCCAGAAAAATATTTTATTGGAAAACAAACGGAGCCTAAAACCCATTCATTTTACTCGTGTCTTGGAAAACATTTTCCAAATGTAAAATGTTTTCAAGCTTCCAAACACCGTAAAACTAGGAAAATATTTTCCTGGCAAACAAACAGACCCTTAATTTCAACCATAGAATAACAAAAAATACCTTTCTTTGCATATTGAAACATAACAACTGAAATGCCAGAACACTATAAAGAATAATTCTTCTTGACTAACTAAACAAAAATTAAGTGCTTTTGTTTAACTTTAATAAGAATTTTAGAATTCCTATAATCTATGACATTTTAGAACTCTCACCTGCATATGCTCAGACCGCTTCCACTCTGGCCACCTCCTTAGCCAACAACGGCAACTCCTCTCCTAACCCTTCTCCATCTATAACACAGAAGTTTCCGCATAGAAAAAGAATAAGATAAAACCAGTGCTCTTCATGTACAAACTCAAAAACAAAAGAAGAAGAAGAAGAGAAAATCAATATCAAACTCAAAAACTTTGCTCTCTCTCTTTTGCACTTCATTTAAAAAGATTATTGATAATAGAAGGTGAGAAGTATTCGCCCTGAGATACCAACAAATATTATTTGAATGTTTGCAGCGCACTCAATGGAAGAGGTCGATGTGCTATGTGATCGATTAGGAATTTTTGTAGATGGCGCGTTACAGTGCATAGGAAATGAAAAAGAGGTTAGTTTGGCTCTAATAGTAATTTTCTCAACTTGATAAAACTTTCATTCCTCTCATCTTTTACACAGTAGACACCCTATCCATAGACTAGAGCTTTTGAACTAATCCTCTTATCTGCAAAATTTCTATTCCATTATATTTAAGATATCTATTTAAGCTTCTATTTTTTTCCAAACACTTTCTTTTAAAGTTTGTTTGGGTGTTTGGTGTGTGAAAAGCTAGGTTAACCTATGATTGGTGTGTATGGCAACTGAAGGGCAGATATAGAGAATCTTACATATTCATTATAACAACATCTTCAAGTAACGAGGAAGAAGTGGAGAACATGGTACAATATCTCTCCCTAAATGCTAACAAGATATACCAAATCTCGGGAACACAGAAGTTCAAGATGCCAAAGCAAGAGGTGAGAATAGCAGATGTATTCCAAGCGGTTGAGAATGCAAAGAGTAGGTTTACAGTGTTCGCATGGGGTTTGGCTGACACCACTCTTGAGGATGTCTTCATCAAGGTTGCTCGTGGGGCGCAGGTCGTCAATATATTATCATGATTCTCACATTCTCTTCTTCTTATTATATCTACGATGTTCATATATGATAAACTCTTTCATTCTTTTTTTTTTCTTTTTGAACTAGAAGCATTTCGTTCATCTGCAGATATAGTTGTAATGTTGTTTTTTGTTTTTGTCATATACGCATTTACTTTGTAAATGTTAAGTATGACTCCTATTTCAGTCAAATTTGAGAAATAATTTTTTAGTTAAACTCTGTTTATTTGTTTCAATCAAACACTGATTAGTTTAGATTATTTTATTATTATTTGACATATGAATTTAGGCTATAAATAGGCTCTTTTACAACCTTAAAAATTACACCCATTAGATATTAGAACTCATAACACATTTAGAGAATTTTGTGTTTACGTTTTGAAAGTTCTTTGTTTTCGGGTTTTCGGGGTTTAGTTTTTATCTCAATCTTTTTGTACTCTCCGTTTCTTTTGCCATTATAGTAAAATTATCTTTACCCGTAGTTTTTATCTTCTTTAGAGGAGTTTTTCTACGTTAAATTTGTGTGTTCAATTTCTTAATTTCTTCTGTTATTTTTACTTGTTCCTTACTTAATCGGGTCAATCTCTAACAAGTAGTATCAGAGCTAGTTCAATTTTCATAAATCAGTCCATTCAGATATGACAGCAACAATGTTTGAAATTGAGAAATTTGATGGTGAGACAAATTTCAATCTGTGGCAAGTTCGGATGATAGCAATTCTAGTTCAATCTGGTTTGAAAAAGGTTGTTACCGAAAAAAGCCTAAGAATCTAAATAAAACAGAATGAGAAGAGCTTGATGAAAAGGCTTTGTCTGCAATCTAGTTGTGCTTTCAAATACGGTATTACAGGAGGTATTGATGGAGAAGACCTCATCTGCCTTGTGGAACATGTTAGAAACTCTTTGTGTAACTAAGTCTCTGGTTAATAGTTTAGTGTTGAAATAACGTCTATTTACGTTTCGAATGAACGAAGATGAGCTTCTTAGAGATCACATCAGTCAATTTATTACTCTTTTAAATAATTTAAAGAATGTTGAGGTTCATATTGATGATGAAGATCAAGTTATGCTATTATTGTGCTTTTTACCTCATTCATACAAGTCTTTCAGGGAGACCTTGATTTATGGCAGAGACAAACTCTCGTTCGAAGATGTGAAGGGTCATTTGTTGAGTAGAGACAAACTTGACAATGAGCTTCATTTGGATAGCAAGGCAGATAGGCAAGCTTCTGTTTTGATAGCATCAAAGAAATGAGACAAAAGGTGTCGCTATTGAAAAAAGTTAGGTAGCGTCAAAGCATATTGTTATAAACTGTGAAATAAAAGAGCTGCTGAAAGTAACGAGGAAGATGTAACTGGTGCTAATTTGGCCGATGAAAGCGGTGATGATTTTTTGTTAGTGTCAACAAGCGATAACTCCAAGCTCACGTCCGAGTGGATGATTAGGATATTTTCAGATGTCAAGTATGTACCTGATTTACGAAAGAATCACATCTACTTGAGTATTTTAGACTTGAAAGGATGCAGAATCAACATCGAGTCGAGCGACATTAAAGTATCTCGTGAAGCTATCATTTTGTTAAAAGGTAAAAGAACTGGCAGTCTTTATATTCTAGAAGGTTCTACAGTGACTGGTGAAATCAGACATCCCTCGTCCGTTACAGAGTCGAAGTCAACTCGTTTGAAGCGGAGACAACTTGTTCATAAGAGGAAAAAATGTGTGACCGTTTCGTTGAAGAGAGTTTTTTTTTATGGAGGTTTTGAAAAGTTAGGGTACTGTGTTCGTGAAAATCAGACCCGTGTTAGTTTTGATTTGGCAGTGTACAAGTCGAAGGTTAGAAGTCTTCCAGTTTCTAAGCACATATTCGACTCAATTAATTCCCTGCATAGTTCAAGATAGGCTCGTGACGAGCTTTGGCAAAGATGGTGTTGTAGAAATATGAGTCAAGGTGGAGATTTATTAAATATGACTCATATTTCAGTCAAATTAAAGAAATAATCTTATAGTTAAACACTGTTTATTTGTCTCAATCAAGCATTGATTAGTTTAGATTATTTTATTATTTTTTAATATGAATTTAGCCTATAAATAGGCTCTTTTACAACCTTAGAAAATACACCCATTAGATATTAGAACTCATAACACATTTAGAGAATTTTGTGTTTACGTTTTGCGGGTTCTTTGTTTTCGGGGTTTAGTTTTTATCATTATCTTTTTGTACTCTTCGTTTCTTTTGCCATTATAGTAAAATTATCTTTGTCCGTGATTTTTTATCCTCTTTGGATGAGTTTTTTCACGTTAAATTTGTGTGTTCAATTTCTCAATTTCTTCTGTTATTTTTACTTATTTCTTGCTTAATCGGGTCAATCTCTAACAATAAATGAATTGGATTCTCCTTTCTTATTTATGGATTATATAAAACTAGAATTTGTGTTACAAGAGAATGTAAGAGAATGTGTGTGATGCTACTCTATAATATAATGTAAAGAATGTGACAATGTTGCTTCTAGCAAAGTGGGGTTGCAGCAAGAAGAGATTATGGTGGCTAAGCATCCACAAGTGAGGTCAAGTATAAAAACTGATGTAAAAGTAACATAATTTTGTGGGTTATTTGAATGATAATTTACATTTGATGCATTTTAAATTAACCTGTTAATTGACTTATAATTCCCATCAAAAAAAACCTTTCATATAAAATTAGCACTTGTAGTACATTGCTACTTAAATTTTTTTTTTGGATACTGGCATAATAATCCCAATGAGAAGGAGACCTCTCACCTCAACACGACCAAGTTATTATTAAGTGAATAATAGGTAAAAGATTAAAAAAGAAAAAGAAAAATATGAAAATCAAATTGGAAGTTTTAAAAATATATAAAAATTCTGAAAATTTTAACAAATCAATATTAAAATAAATTAAAACTTTAGAAAATATAAAAATAATATTTGCTTAAAACTATATTTCCTAAATGGAGCTACTGTGTTTGTAATTGAAATTATCTTATTATAAAATTTACCTAATTCAAGTTTAATTTATCTAATTTTCTTATTCTAAAGATGAATTATAAAATTTTGGTATATTAATTTAAAATTTGATAAATTTTGTAAAGTAAATTTATCATTTTGGGTTAAAGGCATTACCTACGAATTACCCATTACAATTATAATTATTTGTGTATGTAATAAATATACATAAAATGATGATATAAAAATTAAATTAAAATAAAAATTTTGATACGTGTAATTCAGTCCATGTGTGAACAGAGAGCTGGAATGATAGGAATAATAAATTCTTCATATTTGGAGATTGGTTAGAGCAAGATTTTTGAAGCTTTCTGAGAGAATCTGACATAAATGAGAAAGGAAAAAATATAGTAAAGAAATGAATGTCTATCCAAATAAAAAGAGAGAGAAAGGGAAACTTCTTGTAAATATATTAACCAATGGTTAGACGACGTATATATGGTAATTAACCTTTGTTATATTTTAAAATTCATTTAAAAATAAATACATAAAAATCTCTTAAATTGGTAAGTAATCTTAAGAGGATTCTTTCTTTTTATTAAACACAAAGACAAAAAGCCAGAGAAAAAAATCCAAATCTGAACACACATGTATTGCCTATGCCATTTCAACAGAATGGGCCCCACCATTTTGACCTTTTTTCCGTCCCACGATATTACTCAAAAGATTTTCAATTTTAGAAAATAATAACAAATTATTGTTTTTAATTTAAGAATTTATCATTATCTCATTTATTTAGTTTAATTTTAAAATATTTTAAAAATTAATTAAATATTGATGTGTTATATACGTGGTAATCTACATGTATGGTATGTAATAAAATTAACAAACACTAATTTTTCCATCCAATTTTAGGTGATTTAACAAAAAAAAATACGAGTTCATGGTTAAAAGAGACGAAAAATTAAATAGAGGGTTAAAATGTAATTTTTATAAAGTTTGAAGTCCAAAAATTTTTTTATGCCTATGCAAAACATCATCATCCATCAAATTTAAGCTATAGAATGTAAAAGGCAAGTCCTTGTTTTGACTAAATAATTGTTATGTTAGCTCAATAAAAAATGCACCTTTCTTATTTTTTACTGAAAATATATATAAATTTTTATGAATTCATGAAGTTGAATTTTAAGGAAAGCTAATTTAAAGTAACATGGATTCATTTGAACATGGATTCATATGATACATAGTATAAATTATAAATAAATCGCTACAAAATTAACTATAACAATGGAACAATTGCATCAACTTTATCAAATTATTGAAATTTACACCCTTACCGGTATCATCATCAAATAAACTTGACACACTATATCGGAAATGCACAAAAGGCCAAGTCTTAGATGACTTATCCTCATCCTCATCATCTCGGATCTATCATCATCACTATGATCTATCATGATAAAGCGTTTCGAGAACAAATCTTAAATGATCTGGCAACACCCTTAGATTGACAAACTTCACATATGCCAGGACATGACTGAAAATAGAAAGAAAAAATACAACCACATCTGTTTTCAAAGAAAACAGAGTGGAAAAAACAAAAATCACAAAAAATGTAAACAAAATAAAACTACAAAATTGTGGACAAAACTGCGATAATGTGGACTGAAATTAAAAAAATAGAACTACAAAAGATATTGAAGAAACCGTGATCAACAACCTACGCAAAAGCCAACGTTGCCGATGAAACAAAGATTTAATTTGAAAAAGTTGAGAGGCTAGGGCTTTTCTATGGAAAGAAGTGAAAGAAGAGAGGGAAATATTTGCCATTAGTTTTAAATACTATGTATTTAAATTGACTCGATTAAAACTTTCATTTTTTTGGTGAAAAATGATAAACAGAAATACAACGTAACAACTACTGAAAGGCTCTAGAAGCTTTGTATTGTTAGATAGTCGTAACCACCAAATCAAAAGGTACTTTAAAGATCTGAAGAGAAGTCTAACAAAAAAGACTAATCTTTGCCAATTGATCTGCAATTAAATTACACTCCTAGGAACATACTTGGCTTCTCGTTGACTATCAAAGCACAAAAAAAGTTTAACTCTTCTAAGCAAGGCAATACCGGAGTCCACTAACTCCACCATGGATAGGACCGTAATCACCTCAAGGTTATCTGTCTAAATCATGACTTTCTTTTAGCCATTATTTAAAAAAAATGAGAATTCCATCAAGAATACCCTAAAGTTCTGCCTCCAAACGCGAACATCTACCCAAATAATGATTAAAGCCCAAAATCCAATTGCCAACCTGATCACGAATCACCCCACTCACAGATGCATTTCTAGAAGCTCTAGCCACTGCTCCATCAGAAAATAAATAGATCCAATTGTCTTCATAATGGGAGTGAATTTCCCAATTGGTTGAGTTAGGCTTGGCCTCATTTAGAAAAGGTTCAAATAGTTTGGCCTAACTGAGAGAGACTTTTACAATTTCATAAGTCGTCCAATTAATGTTTTGGAAGATGAAAAGATTCCTATTCTTCCAAATTCTCCAAGAAATTAATCCAAATAAGCATGACCAAGTAATTCCTTTATCTTGCATCTTGAAATGAAAACCAAGGTTAGTGGAAAACCAATTTTCAAAGGAATCAGAAAAAAACCTGGATTGCACAATGCCCTTAGTATCAGAGAATAGTCTCAGAGAACATGCACAATGTCCTTAGTATCATGACCACATAATGAGCACATGCATAATGTCCTTAGTATCATGACCACATAATGAGCACATATTGTTTTGCCCAATTCCTCTCTTAGCGCGTTCTGAATTAGTAAGAAGCCTCTGTTTTACCACAAGTCATAGAAAAAGGTGGACTTCCTGTGGGCCTTGATATTTCCAAATAGGCTTCCAAATATGATCTTTAGGACTCCAAGAATCTTCTTTTAAAACCCAGTAAGCATTACGAACAGAAAAAGACCTGAACCAGATCAAGCCCAAATGATCCTATCCTCACCACCAGCAAAATGAGGAGGGCGCATACTTACTATATGCTTTATCACGTCATCAGGTAGCCAAGTATGAAGCAAATCAATATTCCAAGAACCACCAAGAAGAACCCAATCCCTTAAATTACTCTCCAAATCTAGGCTTGCATGCACTGGGACATAAGAAAAAAGAGGACTAACTTTCGGTACCTAAGAATCCTTCCAACCACGAATTGTAGAGCCATAACCTACAGACCACATGAGATTCTCATAAAGAAAAGGTCACACCTTAGAAAGGGAACACCAAAGATGAAAGCATTGATTTCTGTGAATCTAATTTGGAAGTTGATTCTTCCAACCATATAAGTTAAACCGTTATAAGTTAATAAAGTCAAGGATTTTATTTTAACTTATTGACGTATATGTTAAAATAAAACGGTTTTTTCATATTTAATTAATAAAGTACTAGTTGTTTTATTCAAAATAATTAATAGAACAGAAGAACATTAATCTAGATTCCACTGTTGTGGAAGACGACAAATAATACATATAATTATATCAATTTTTTAGTAAATTCATTTAATATACTTCCACCAAAACCTTAATTTAGTCGAAATCCTTTTTTGTCGATTATGGTTTTTTTACTTGTTTTCATAGTATCTAATTTGACATGATCAAAACCCTAATTAAGATCAAGATTATAAAGTCAACCAAGTCAAGAGGGTTTATGTTAACTTTTTCATGCATATAAGTTAAGATAAAGGTTTTTTTTATTCAAATTTGATAAAAAAGAAGTAGTGGTTTTATTCAATAATTGATAGAACATAAGAACATTAATTAAGATCCGATCATTGTGAAAAATATTTTCCTCTAAAAGTATTGAATAAGACCACATTGTCTTACTCTACCAACACAATCTAATCTTACAGATGTCAAACAACTAATGAATGTTGAGATGTTTACCATTAAAGCAGGGGTGAAAATAAAAACTTTTTATTGGAAGGCGAAGATTGAATTTTTTGGGGGGGATCTTTAGCATTTAATTAATTGTAAAGTTCACAAATTTAAAGGATTAAAAGAGAAATTTTACCAAGCCAAAGGGGGCCAAGGACCTTGCCTGCCCCCTTGGTGCCACTCTTGTATTAAAGACAATCTCGTTTTGATAAATCTAAATAGACTATGAAATAACAAAGAAAGACATTTTCCAAATATGCCTAGTTCGTCGGAAATAAAAATTTTGTAGCCAAGTTTGAAAAAAAGATAGTTGGATCCTTTGGAAAAACCAAATGAATACTCCAAATAGCGCAACACTTTTGCAATAACCTCCATGAAACATCACACTCAATAAACAAGTGATCAATCGAATTTGAACTTGCATGATAGAAAGTGCAAGTCGTAAAATTAAAGAGGAATAGCCCCTCTTAGCTAGCTCATATTTTGTAGGATGCCTACCATAAAGTAATCGTCATACAAACATTTCCACCTTAAGTTGGTCAATCTAGACTTTGTTTCCACCAATTATTCTTGTAACACGATCCGAGCTACGAAATGCTATATTCGCTTTCGGAACAACCATAATCAATCAGACAACACAATCATTTATACATGAAATCAAGAGTTTATCATATTCAAAATTATGTTAAATGACCAATTTTGAATCTTAATCGAGCTTATGAAAGCTCTTAAAACAATCCGAGTACGAAACATGACCAAATTGCAAAGTTCAGACAAGACACTATTGACATGCCAATCGTATCCTAACATTTCCTAAGTTCACAAGGGCATCTTTAACACATGTAAACATTTCTTTTCAATTTAGTCCAATTCTAGCCTTTTGAACCAATTCACAACTAAACACATATATAATTACAAATCAAATGTACAAAAACCTATATAAACAAATACCATATGAACTTATCTGATTAAAACAACAAACAAATTGAATCTTCAGGGACTAATCGACAATTTTGTCTTTTTCTCGATTGTCTCCGGTTTGATCCAATTCTTGATCTATACAATTATTCCATTCAATCACATAAAAAAAATTTACAAACACCCTCTAATACTACGAACCTGAAGCTTCAAAAGAGACTTTTCTTGATCAAAGTCTTCACTTTTCTTAAGGGCATTTCCATTCTTCTTAGTTTCACTATTCTCCATCAGTGTTTGCTCCTTTTTAGTACCTTTCTCGCTTCTATTGTTGTCCACCTTGTTCACCCTTTGACCTTGGTCAAACCCCTTCTCTTGAGATTTAAATTTTCTCCAGAAAGACGATCTTTGATTAAATCTGGCCATTCTTGTGAAGACATGACTTCCAAACACAACATATCCATTAAGCTTGGCGATGGCTCTACGAGCTTCCAGAAACTTGGGAAACCTTACAAAGCCAAAACATTGTCCTCTCATACTATGTTTTCTTGGAATAAAAGCATTTATAACATGACCGTGATAACCAAAAATTTTCCATAACCCTTTCCAAATGAGTTTTTTTTGGTAATCTCTCCATGAAAATGGTTGAACACCTTTTAGTCCCTCCACAAAACCGAAACACCATCTCAAAATAATCCCAATTGCCACATATAAAGTAAGGTTTTTGTTTCACATTGGATTAGAAAAGTACTAATTTCTTTAATCAAAATAATTAATAGAACATAAGAACATCAACCAAGGTTCGATCTTTTTTTTTTGTCGAAACTAGGATATCCACTGCCAATAGTGGTGACTAATACTTTCACCACAGGTGCTCTCCAAAGAGGTAAACGACTGGCCAGGAAATGTACTCTGTTCCCATGGGCAGGGATCAAACCCCCGACCTCATGGTCATGGAGGATTCGATCGTTTTGAAAAACAACAAAAAATAGATACATTAATATTAATTTTTGAAGTATAAATTAATTTAATGTGATTTGACCGAAATCCTAATTTAGATCAAAATCTTTCTTTACCGATTATATTTCTTTATTTGTTTCCATAGTATTGATTTGACTCGATCAAAGCCCTAATTAGGATGAACATTAAAATATTAAAATTCAATTAAACTTATTGACATATATGTGTTAAAATAAAAGTACTTTTATTCACATCCGATCAGAAAAGTACTAGTTGATTTATTCAAAATAATTAATAGAACAGAGAACATTAATCAAGGTTCGATCATTCTGAAAAACAACAAAAAATGTATACAATTATTTTAAAATTTGAAGTACAAGTTCATTTAATTTGATTCGACCGAAATCGTAATTTAGATGAAATTCTTTTTTTTTGAATTTATTTTTTTATTTGTCTTCATAATATAGTATGTATTTAGTTTAACTTAATCAAAACCCTACGTAAAATTGACATAAATATGTTAAAATAAAATGAGGAAGGAATGCACATGCTAGGGTTTTATGGCCAAATGGGAAATCCTTCACCATTCCAGCCAACAAGTAAGTGACATAATTCACCCCCTTGGAATCTGTTCAAAACCAACTCTCCATTCATGACTACATAACTCCCGAATTTTTAGAACCAAATTTATATGTAAATACCCTATCAAACCACCATTGATACTTTAATAGCAAGTGTGCAATATGTTTCAATATCTCTCCATTTAGCATCCCATGCCATAATAAGACCGTCGTAAATTACCCATACCTCTGCTTACTCAACACTATACCTGTCGATATTTCTACCTATTCTACACACCCAATTATTGTACTCATCTCTCGCCACTACTGCCGAGGCTAGTAAACCTGAAACTGGACTACAAGTACCATCGATATTCAATTTAATGAATCCGGAAGGAGGTGAAACCCACATTCAATTCCCATGGTAGGATAATTATTTAAATATATGCTTAAAATATATAGGCAACTCTATTAATTGTGTTTGAAAACTTAAAAAAATACTAACCATTACAAATATCATAAAAGGAAGGTTGGTGAGAAAAAAAGGAAAGAAAAAAATGCATGCAAAAACAGTTTTGATAATTTTAAATACAATATAATTATAAAACAATGTGAAAAATTTATAAAAAATATAAATACAGAACAAAATATACAAATAATTATATTTTTCAGTGAAGACTAAAGAGGGTCTGGAATTTCAAACACGTGAGGAAAACATGGTTCGTAGTTTGGTTTTCCTTTGGTTGGGATCACAATTCTTAAACAGCAACTCCCTTCCATAGAAGTTGTAGGCCCTACCTTTTCCTTCCTTTTTTTTTCTTTCTTGTTAAAAATAATTTTAAAAAATTACAATTTTAAATATTTTTTTCTTTCAATTATAAATTCACTTCTCTTTCACCCATTTTTTTATAAGCTCTCTCTCTCTCTCACTCTCTAAGTGAATATAAACTATAGCTAGAGAAAGAGAGAATTTGAAGCAAATTGAGCTTTTGTTTTGTTAATTTGATCCCATAATAGCTAAAAGCTTCAGGCCCTTTGTTATCCAATTTGTAAGCCTTTTTTCCGTTTCTTTTATGATGGTTTGTGGATTCATTTTCAACTTTCTCATTTTCATTGTTAAAGCTTATGGTTTCTTTTTCTTTTTGTTTTTTTATTGAATTTCTCTTTAAGGGCAGCATCTACTATAAAATGAGAGCAAACCCTTTTTTTATTATTTGAAATGTATTGATTTTAGTGAAGGGTAGATCGTTTATCTTGGTTACATTTTGGAGCTAAATTTAGATTTAATTTTCATTGTTTATTGTCAAAAGATGTGGCATGTGATTGACTTTTGATGAGTTTTCTTTCCTTTTCTCACGGTTTCTTAACTTTATATGTGTTCATAGAAGTGAAATAAAAAGAAACATCTTTTGGATAATTATCATTTCTCATTCATGTTCTAGATTTTAATTTTCAAGTTATTTCTGCTTTGTAAAGAGCATCAAGTTGTAAGTTTTATCATATTGTTTGATTTTTTAATTCTTGGTTTTGATTACTAGACTATTCTTGTTATGAGACTTTCTTTTGATGATAAGCATTATTTTGTATTTTTTTTTGTGATAATTTTTTTTGGCTTTGTTTGGGTTGATAGAAGTGTGCTATTCCTTTTCTTCTAAATTGAGTTTTTTTTCTTGAGATTAGCATGAATAGTGTATTTCAGCTCTCCTGTAATTGATTTCTGTAGGGCTTTTATAATAATTTTTTGTTGCATTTTATGGAATTCTATGATATGTGAATTGATGCATTTCCTATAAAAATTAGTCTCTCTCTCTCTTTATATAATATATTTATATTTCATGTAATGACTGATCAATTTTACATATTATTATCATGAAGAACAAAAAGGAAGGTTTCTGGTTCTCTCACAAAGCTAGACCTAATAAGAAGACGGAGAAGATCTTATGGCGACAAGGGGTGTCAAAGTACTCAAAGGTGACGAGAAGAAGGAAAAAAGGGAGGATATGTGGCTTGCCCAAATTGGCCAACGAGAAAACCATCGCTATGCTTCGGACAATTCAGAATCAAGTTTACTGATCCACCAGCTTGGGCGAGACATCTCGATTAACTGTCTCCTCCGTTGCTCAAGGTCTTATTATGGCATCATTCAACTTTGAATACGGGTTTCCACTCTCTTATACGGAGTAGTGAGCTGTACAAGTTGAAGCGACAAATGGGAATTGTTGAACATTGGGTTTACTTCTCTTGCAACCTTTTGGAGTGGGAGGCTTTTGATCCAATCCATCGTCGATGGATGCATATGCCTAAAATGCAGGCCTATGAATGTTTCATGTATTCTGATAATGAGTCATTGGCTGTTGGAACCCAACTTCTGGGTTTTGGAAAAGAAATAATGTACCCTATTGTCTATAAATATAGCATTTTGACGCACACATGGACAACCGAGATGAGGATGCATACACCCAGGTGCTTGTTTGCATCTGCTAGTCTGGGTGAAATCAGAATTATAGCTGGTGGTTGTGATCTGCGTGGAAATATTTTGAGCTCAGCAGAGCTTTATAATTCTGAAACTGGCAGGTGGGAGACCATTCCAAGAATGAATAAGGCTAGAAGAATGTGTTCTGCGGTGTTCATGGAGGGGAAGTTTTATGTTATTGGTGGCATTGGGGTTGAGAGTTTGAAGACAATAACATCCGTAGAGGTGTATGATTTGAAGACCAAGACTTGGATTGAGATACCTAACATGTACCCTGCACGAAACGAGGAGGCTGGACCAACAGAAGAACCTCTTACAGCTGAGGCACCTCCTCTAGTGGCAGTTGGGAATGATGTGTTGTATGTAGCTGATCATGTACTGAAGCAAGTGAAGAAATATGACAAGAAGAAGAACTTGTGGGTAACGGTAGGGCCATTCTCTGAGCGTACAACCTCAATGAATGGGTGGGGGATAGCATTTAGGGCATGCGGGGATCAGCTAATGATTATTGGAGGACTTAGGGTTTTAGGTACAGGGTTTGTTGAGATCAACTCTTGGGTCCCAAAGAGGGGCCACTAGAATGGAACTTGGTCGCCAGAAAGCCCTCTAGCAGTTTTGTGTATAACTGTGCCGTCATGGGATGTTGACATGTGCATCTAGTTTCGGTGGCACCCTGGTTTTGCATAAAGTCTTTTTCTGCTACAACCCACAGACACAGTCATAAGAGGAGGTTTGAAGATTTCGGCCCTTCTTAGTTTTATTATGTTTTGTAACTTTCCTTCCATTTTCTTTGTTGTTCCTTTTGTTGAGTGGTTGCCATCAGGGTTTGTTAAAGTTTGTGTTATGTAGAACAAAGCATAGTTCCATAACAAAGTCTAATTACATTTTAGACTGTTTTCAATGTTAAGGAAGTTTCTTTCGACCAAATATTAGTCTCAAGCAATTATTGAACACACACATATTTATAACAGTTTACCCATTCCATACTCTTTTCCTCTAGGGAAAGAAAAAGATAGAAAGGATGTATGATCATGAAAAGCTTAATCCTTTCCTCCAATGAGAGGGAGAAGTAGCGGGAGGGAGAAGATGGAGAGAGAGACCGGGGGGGAGGGATTTTTTATTCATTTAATTTTAATATAATTTTTTAATTAATTTTTAAAATTTTTAGTATTTTTTTTCATTCAATATTAATATAAAGTTTGCCTCATATTACATTTTAGTCACTTATATTTGAAATGTTATATTTTAGTCATGTATGTTATGGTTTTATTACCCCCTAAACAACAATCCGACATGGAAGATAAAATGGTTTTTAAATGCCAACGTGGATATTCACTCAAGTAAATTAAATGATTTTTTAATTAATTAAATTTAATTAATTAAATTTTCTAAATTAATTAAAGGAAAATGTTAATTAGGGTTCTCGAAATAATCAAAACGAATGCATTAGATTAATCATTGAATTGGAAGAAAAAAACTCTTTGTCTCCTTTATTCTTAGTTTTCGTTTCCATTTTGATTGAAAAAATCATCTATTTTCATAGTCATCTTTGTTAAATCGAAACAATAGAAATAAAATTGAGTGATCCATCAATCGATTGAAGTTTTTATTCAAAACAAAAGAACAAAGGATCGGTTCGATGGAGGGTCCAAACATGAATTACAGTAAGTAATGAGTTTTTTTTTTGTTATTTACCTGAATTTTGGGTTTAGATATTATGATTTATTTTTTTTTGCAAAAATATGGTCCATCTTTTCATGTTTTTCTGTAGATATGATAGACAAAAAAAGACATGCTTTATTTTTGTTTATTTATGTATTGTAGGCAACCACAATCGCAAGCAATTAGTATAGAGGTTGGTGCGTCCATTTCTTCTTCTTCTTCTTCTTCTTCTCTATAGTTTTGCACTTCTCTTATCTTCTCTGACTGTAACAAAGAAAACTCAACTATTGCTTCTTTTTAAACTGGAGAAAATTGGGTTTTAGGGTAAAATTTTGTATTCTATTTTCATAAAAAAATTAACTTTTCTCATTTCAGTTGGACATCCGCGTTGGCATTTAAAACACATTTTAACTGTCACGTCGGACTGCCTTTTGGGATGTAATAGATCTTAACTGTAGAGTGACCATTTTGAAACAAAATGATAACGTAAGTGACTAAAATGTAACCCGAGACAAACAAAATTGACTATTTTAATAGTTTACCCAATTTTTTAATGATACGTATCATTTTCTAATTGACTATAAAATCAACCTTAATTATGGAAATAAAATTGATCTAGTTTCAACCAAAAAAATAATATCAATTGCATGAATACATTTTCTTTTTATATATTAAGTAATTAATGGTTCTTTGAAATAATTTTTTTAACACAATATCTAGAATTATCTATACCCCTCTTCAACTCATAAATAGGACGATAATACATTTTAACACACTCGAACCCACATCCTCCTGCATTGGGAACAATATCCATGGTAATCGAGTTAAGACTCAATTTGACTATTAATGTAATACCCAATTCCTCTCTGCCCGGGCCCATACAAAATAGAAACACAGCAGGCCTAATTACCATTTACAACTTAAACCCAAAATTCAGCCCAAATTCATTAACCCTAGCCCAGTAAAGATTAATTTGCTGAAACCCTAGTAGCCTCTCTGCTTCAGCGCCGTAAATAGTCCCAATGCCGCCAGCAAGCCTCCAACTGCAGCACGTCTTGGGGCCAGCTCTTCCGCGTTTGCTCACCACGATACCTGTAAAAATGGACTCAAAGAGTCCGGATGTGAAAAACAAGCAAATAATTTTATTTTTGTTTCTTTTTTTCGGCCTATAAAAGGCCATTTTTAATATGTAAATGGGGAGGACGGATCTTTTGACAGAGAGAATCGAGAATAAAAGCAGCAAAAACTTGTTTTTTTAAAGGTGATTATTGGAGTTTTTTAGATTTTTTTTCTTTTTTTTCTGACTTGGTTTTTATATCGCGAAAAAATAAAAAGAAAAAAGAAAAGGAAGGGATTACCTTTGCCGTCGAGTCTGCTAGGAGGGGTTTAAAAAACACTCGGCGTGTCTCCGGTCACCGATCGCGATGAGCTCGCGACGAAAGGGTGGTGAACGGCGACGGCATTAAGTGGGGTGTTTGGGTATGAAACCCTAGCAGAGGTCTCCTCAGCTGTTTGGAAAAAAGGAAAATGAGTTGGGTTTTTGAAAATTTTAGGGTTTTGTAACGATTGCAAAACGGCATCGTTTAGGGCTGTTTCTGTGGCCCCAAAACGGCGCCGTATGGTGTGACCCGCGCGGTGACCCGACCCGAAGGGGAGGATCCGCGCCTTTTTGCCTTGGATGGTATAATTGCGCATTTAGCCCCACCTGTTTGCACCGCATTTCAATTAAACTTGTTTTGTTTTTTTAGAAATTGGGCCGCACATTTAATTTTTGTTTCAATTTGGCCCCTTTGCTGCGCAGCGTTTTGGAGGGACGGGATAATTTCCCTTTTGGTCCTTCGTTGTTACGCGCGCGTTCAAGTGGACCCTTTTCTTTTACAATTTTATTCAAAATTCGCTATTTTTTTTTTAAGTTCAATTTGGTCCATCTTAGCTATTTTTTTTATTTTTAAATATTTATCATTATTTATTATTATATTATTTATTATTGTTACTATTTTATTTGTACATACGTGGTTCTCTTATTTAATACATATATATGCATGTTTTTCCCCTAGTATACTTGCATGTCTTTACAATATATATATAAAATGCATTTTATGTAGTATATGCATACCTGCACACATTTAATACATTTTTTATTTTTTTCATTTTATTTCTTAACTTCTATATACATATATATACATTTTCATAATTTCTTAATATTTTTTTATTATTTTTATAAATACATTTTTTACAAAACATATATATCTTTTATATTTTCTTTTAAAAAAAAACATTTGTTTTACTTTACTTTTGTAATTATATCCACATATTTGTAAATTTATCTGCATATTATACTTACTTGTATATATTTGTAAACATCTATTCATACATGTTTGAAATCAGGGTATCCGTTTCATGTTATACCTTAGCCCTTTTTAGCCTCCCTTTTAAAAATATATTTTGCTTTTCCCAAAGTATTTAAATCATCATATTTTATAAATTCCAAAATATTTGGCATTCATAGTTCTCGTGAGAGGTCATGTCCTAACTTACTGGATCGCGATTATTTTTTCGATGAATTTAGAAAGCCAAGTATTTGTTTTGCAATAAATTCGCAAATTTTAAATAAAAAAACTTATTTTCGGGAATTCAAAATGTTGGGTCCTAACTTACTGGTCATGACATTTTCTTCTCGAAATAAGAATTTTCAAAAACAAAAGGCAATATTCAGGTATTTTGAAGATTTAAAAACATTGTGCCCTAAAGTACTGGGTGTGGTGTTTTATTTCTTTGAAATAAGAATTGTCTTATTATTTTAATCCATTCATGAAATAAAAAGTTTCCTTTTAAAATCTTTTCAAATTTTCGACACCAAGACATTAAATAATCAATTTGGTACCGATTTTGGGCGTTACGAGGGTGCTAATCCTTCCTCGTGCGTAACTGACTCCCGAGCCCATTTTCTCAAATTTCGTAGACCAAAGTCATTTTTTAAGGTGAGCCGATCCGATCACACCTTAACCAAGGATCGGTGGCGACTCCAATTTTTGTTTTTATTTTTAAGTCGAAACCAAAATTTTTTATTTTCAAAAAACGGTTTCGACAATTAACATTTTTATTATAGTCATTTTATTTTTCATTTTCAATTTAAAAAAAATTAAATTTGAGTATATCATCGAAACTTTGAAAATGTAAGGGTAAACTACAATCACCGCACTCCCTTTACTTCAAGCATAACCACCGCACAAACTAAGAATTTAACAAAATAAGCAAATCTTCTCCTGATTTCTATCTAACCAGAGACGAAAATCCGTGCCTCTCTTGCGTGTATGTGTGTGTGTTTCCAGTTTGTGCTTCTTGATGGTGAGGGTATTACGGTTTTTTTCCTGGTTTATGTCATTCTAACACACATACAATCAAGAGTTTTCTGGAAAACTATGATACCTTGCAAAAGTATGAGTTTTTGAGCTTTGCTTGCAGTTTTGACATAGGTATACCTGCTTCACTCCTTTCTATTTTCTTTTTTGTGAGATTAAATTTCTCTTTTTTCTTTGCATGCATTTCCTTTTAAAAAATATGAATCTAGAAAGATTTAGATTTTTTTTACCTAAAGCTTAAGTTTTTCCTTATATATTTTATGATGGTTTTTATTGGGTTTTAAACCTCCAATATTTTTAAATAGCAGTATTTTTCTTGAATTTGTTTTTAGATTTTTCTTTTTTCTTTGCATGCATTTTTTGGTGCCACCACTTCTTAACAAGTCAACGCTTTTTTTTTATTTTAAAAATATATTATTTTATTGAGTGCGTTAGTTTTAACTTTTTTTATTATAGTTGTTTTTTTTACTTTTTTAAATTAAAAAATGTTATTTTAGTTTAAGAATAAAAAATAGTATTTAATTTGGTAGAGTCCTTAAGAATGATGTCACCAATGTTATAGGTGTTTTTTTTAAATGTATTTTTTTAATTAAAAATAAAAAAATGATATTTTGTTCAAGACCGACAGTATTGTGTCTTACAACATTATGTCTTATAAATAAAACATAATTAAACGATTTTGTTCAAAACCGACAACATTGTGTTTTACAAATTAAAAAATACAATGTTTAACCGCAAGTCGACCAAGCAAGTTTCTCAGTGCTATTAAATTGTAGTCTGGATGTTATCGATATTGATGATCTCACCCGTGTGGTTCGATTTGGGATTCCTTAAAACCTTCAAACATCCCATTGACAGAAGGAATCCCAAATAATCCACCCGCCGTTGGCTGTATAACCAATTTGAACCCTTTACTATCTTACCATAGCCAATGGAACACTTACATAACCAATTTGAACTCGTTACCAAATAAATAACTGGTATCCAAAAATAACCATTAAATTTATCGGTGTCGAAGCTCCACTAGATTATCATTAAACAAAACTTACCTTCAAAGTAAAAAAAAATCACTAAATAAACAAATACATAAATACATAAAAAAATGCTCATCATCTCTCCCATTCATCCTCTAACAAAATATAAGTAAAAAAAAATTGTTTCCTTCAACTCAGATTGATCTGCCATTGAGGGTTATGTATAACAATTTAGTCATGCCAAAGAAAATTGTTCTATCAAGTAAAATATTATTTTTTTATATTTAAATTAATAAAAATAAATAAATAAAAAAGGTACCGCGCACATTAGTGGCGCCATTTTAAATGGAGCCACCCAATAAAATAATATATCTAACATGTGAAAAAGTGGTAGCGTAATTCTTAATGGCTCCATAAAAAAATTATATTTTAAAAACCCCCAATTTTTTAGAAATAGCATCATTTCCCGAGTATTTATACAGGTGAAGCCATTCTACATGGCTCCACCAAAAAATGAATTTTTTGTTGAGTTTGTTGATGAGGCATGTTGGCGACGCCAAACTTTTTCGCTCCATCAATTTTTACTGTAAATTTCAAGTTATTTACATGTATAATAAAAAATAGGTCATTTTTATAATTAATCAAAATTTTAATTTCATTCGTAAAAGAATTTCTATATAGAGAATTTACTTACTCAATCTAGCTATTTCTAAATAATTGTTTATGTCGAGTTTTGATATGTGGCTGAATGGGACAAATAAATGACACGATTCAATGTTGTGTCACGGAAGAGAGGAAACAAGCACAATAGACAGAAGTATTTGAGCGTTTCTAGATTTCACTGCTTAGAAGAGTGTTTTTTCTTTCTACAATCTACCAATCCATTGGCATATCCCATGGCTAGTGGGAGTTTAAAACTAGTATTACTTATAACATTAAACAAATACAGTATTAACTCAAATGATTGAATTAACTAACCAAAACCCAGAAGAAAGAAGAATTATTCAAACCCATACTAATAAACTATGATTTAAAAATAATATTAAAAATTAAGATAGTGATGGGCCCTTTAGGTCCAATATCAAGCCCAATTTAAAGTCAACCCGGAGTTGGGTTGACCCGATACCAATCCAAATTCGACTCGTTTCTTTCTTTTGCTAACAATCCACTCAGTATCTCCTCCATGGAAGCATCGAATCAGTCCATCTGCTCCACTTTGTCTCTCATCTCCATCCAATCCTGAACATCGAAATTCCCTATTTACCCTCCTCGCCCTATCAAATTTCCCACATCGCCCGAATTTTCCATGGCTTGACCCGGAAATCCGACTCAAATGGACTCTCTGCAAAGTCTCCCTCCACTATCGACTCTGTCCACCTCAGTTTCCTCCGCCCTCAACGCTAAACTCGGCACCAACCATGATCTAACCCAAGCACCAAGTATCGTCGCCGAGTTTCTGACTCAGTGCGATGATCTGGAACGAAATCTAGTCCACCTCAACCGCACCCTCGAGTCAAACCTCGCATCTTACGCTTCCTTCTCTAATCGCATCGGCCACCTCTTCGGCATTGTAAATTCGAAATTGACCGATCTAGGATCCTCCGTTTGCCTTCGGTCCTCCGTTTCAGGTTCGCATCAATGCAAAGTTTCGATTTTGATATTTATTTTCTCTTCTTCTTCTTCTTCTTCTTCTTCTTCTTCTTTTGTTTTTGAGTTTGTGCATGAAGAGGACTGGTTTTATCTTATTCTTTTTCTATGCGGAAACTTCTGTGTTATAGACGGAGAAGGTTTGGGAGAGGAGTTGCCGTCGTTGGCCAAGGAGGTGGCCAGAGTGGAAGCGGTCCGAGCATATGCAGGTGAGAGTTCTAAAATGTCATAGATTATAGGAATTCTAAAATTCTTATTAAATTTAAGCAAAAGCACTTAATTTTTGTTTAGATAGTTAAGAAGAATTATTCTTTATAGTGTTCTGGTATTTCAGTTGTTGTGTTTCAATATGCAAAGAAAGGTGTTTTTTGTTATTCTATGGTCGAAATTGAGGTAAAATGGTTCATATTAGGGCTTACACTCTGCTTTTGCTATTTGGTTTCTTTCTTTTCTTGTTACTTGTAAAATATATATAGAAAGCTACAAGTAGCAGAAGTTTCAAACGAACATAGCCTACTAATCATTAATATGATTTATTCTCTTCTGTTAAGAAGATATTGATAGCCCATTGTTGCTTTTTCTCAATGACATGGAGGTAATACCTCCAAGTTGATGTGCTACCATCTGTAGATCTCACCCAACTTTATATTGGTTTATTGATATTTTTTTGGCTTGTTATTGGTTTCTTCTACAAGATGCATGTTAATATTTATTTGATTATAATTGTAATTTCTATTCATTCATGTTTCTTCATTAACAAAATGTTATCTGAATAGAAAGATCTTGGTCAGAATTCTTAGTTTACCGAGCCTTAAAGCTCAAGTAGTTCAAGCTATTAGATCCACATCTGGACTAAATCACTACGGATTTTCCTTTGCTGTGATTTATGAGTCTTATTGTTTCTGAAATGATTTGCTAATCTGATCTAACTGTTGTATCTCCAATAGTTATGATTTGTGTTGCTTTTGGATCTATCAATGGTGGTCTATTAGCCACCAGTTGCACATTTGCTTGTACGTTCTTGCAGAAACATTTAGCAATTGGGTGTAATGAGAAAATTTAGCAGTTGAGTTTAGTAGGCAAAATTTATATTTGGTAGCATAGTTTGTACTCGCATTTGTTCAGTCCTTTTAGAATCAGATATAATACTAGACTGAAAACTCGGCTGCTGTTAGTGCTTTTGTGTCACAAAGGTCCTTTCGCTGCTATTGGCATGATTAGGGTGGTTTAGTACTATAGATATCACTATTGCAGCTGCTATTGGCATATGCTGATCCCTTTTTAAGCTTTATTTAGGTGATTTTGTTGACTATAGGTCTAGGTTCTTGTCTTAGTTGTAGAGATCAATTTGACATATTCTTATGCTAAAGATCAGACTATATCCTCTTGAAAATGGACAAAGAGGATTGCTTTGATTGGAAAAGAAACTAATCAGCAAGATCTTCAACAAAATTAGCTAGCTTTTTCTTGTATTTTTAATTTTAGTTAGTTTTTCTCTTTTGTAACTTCCTTTTTGTTGCCTCTACGCAATTGTGATCTAATGCTCTCACCGATGCCTTTTTCCTTGAAAACTATCTTTTCTACCAGAGGTAGCATCAAAGCTGGATAATTTAATCGGTGATATTGAAGATGCTGTCTCTTCTACTATGAACAAAAATTTAAGAAAGGATTCTTCCGCGCAAAATTCAGAAGTAAGCACTAGAAAAATACAGTCATTCACACCATCTAATGGAAACTATTCTTTTTCCCTAAACCTGTTTCTTTCTTGATGTTGCAGGAGACCCGCATGGTTGCTATTAAAACACTCAAAGTGACCGAAGACTTGTTAACTTCAGTCACGAAGGCACGGCCTCAATGGGCACGTCTAGTCTCAGCTGTTGATCACAGAGTAGATCGAGCTCTAGCAATATTAAGACCCCAGGCAATTGCTGATCACCGAGCCCTTCTCACATCCTTTGGATGGCCACCATCACTTTCAAACTTGACTTCCTCAAGTCTGGATGCAAGGAAATCAAGTGAAGTCCCAAATCCTCTTTTCACAATGCATGGTGATCTCAAACGTCGGTATTGTGAAAACTTTTTTGCCCTGTGCCGCCTGCAGGAGTTGCAGAGACAAAGAAAATCACGGCAACTTGAGGGCCATAATCGGGAGGTCGCTCTTCACCAACCACTTTGGGCAATTGAAGAGCTTGTCATTCCTGTATCTGTTGCGTGCCAACGCCACTTTTCAAAGTGGATTGATAAACCAGAATTCATTTTTGCTCTGGTATATAAAATTACACGGGATTATGTTGATTCAATGGATGAGTTATTGCAGCCATTGGTTGACGAGGCAATGCTAACTGGTTACAGTTGCAAAGAAGAATGGATTTCTGCAATGGTAACATCCTTATCAACATACTTGGCGAAAGAGATATTCCCTATTTATATTGGTCAACTGGAGGAAGAGAGTGTGACTGGTATTAGATCACAGGCTAGGACATCTTGGCTCCATCTTATTGACTTGATGGTCTCTTTTGACAACCGGATAAAGCCTCTTGTAGAACAATCTGGGATCTTGCTTTCCCTCCTGGAAGATGGGACTCCGCGTAAGATTTCATCTCTGTCTGTGTTCTGTGATCGACCTGACTGGCTTGATATGTGGGCAGAAATAGAGCTAGATGATGCAATGGAAAAACTAAAACCGGAGATAGATGAAGAAAGAAACTGGACTAAGAAGGTTCAGGGGGCAGATCTCTCTAATTCTGATGACTATAAATCCCCTGCAGTTTCCAGCATTACTTTTACGTGTTTATCATCTTTGATTGAGCGGTGTCGATTGTTGCCTACAGTTTCTCTGAGGTCAAGGTTTCTGAGATTAACTAGTACACCGGTCATAAAATTTTTTTTGGATTGCTTACTTCTCAGATGCCAAGAAGCTGAAGGATTGACTGCCTTAACTGATGATGATGCTCTAATCAAAGTTTCAAACTCTGTCAATGCAGCTCACTATTCCGAATCTATTTTAAAAGAATGGTGTGAGGATGTCTTTTTCCTTGAGATGGGATTGGATCAAGGTGAGCATCCTGGAGAGTCTGTTGCTGAAAATAGTGGTAGCAAGGTTCCAATTGAAGAGTATGGAAATGGTATTTTCCATGAGGAGATTGTGAAGTTTGAAGATTTCAGAACACAGTGGGTTGAGAAGATAACTATGGTTATTTTAAGAGGATTTGATGCCCGCTGCCGAGATTACATAAAGAACAGAAGACAATGGCAGGAAAAGAGTGAAGAAGGTTGGACTGTATCACAAACATTGATAGGGGCCCTGGATTATTTGCAGGCGAAAATGGCAGTAATAGAAGAAAATTTAAACAGGGTAGACTTTGCGGGAATCTGGAGGAGCCTGGCAGCGGGGGTGGATAAATTGATATTTAACGGCATTCTTATGAGCAATGTGAAGTTCCATGAGGAGGGGGTGGAGAGATTTGGGTATGATGTAGAGGTGGTATGGGGGGTATTTAGGGCATGGTGTTTGAGGCCGGAAGGATTCTTTCCGAAGGTGAGCGAGAGCTTGAAGTTGTTGAAGATGGAAAAGGACCAACTTGAAGACAGCCTGAAAGAGGGGCAGAAACGGATGAAGGAGAATGGAATTAGGCATTTGAGTGTAGCTGAGGTAGAAAAGATTGGGAAAAACAGAGTATATACCAAGTAAAAAAAAGGCTTTTAATTTTGGTTCCCTTCGGTCATTGTAGCTGAATTACACAGTAGACTTGGACAAGGGAGTTAAAGTTGTCTCTGTTTGTATTTGGCTCTTCGATTATTAACCCATTCGTTTCAGAAATACAGTAGACCAATAAACAATGAAGATTGTTTTGTTCTTTTTTCACCATCATTCCTATTCAGGCTTCATTACCCAACCTTTCAAATATGTAGACAAATAAATTCCTATTCGACATTCAACATACATTAGACAAATATATTACTATATCTCTGAGCATTTGTTAGCAATATCCTATATTGGATTATTTTAATATTATTTTTAACAGAGAAAAAAAGAAAAAAAGATTTGGAGTCTTATTATTGACTCTCATCTTCATCCTAGATTCATATTTATACCAATCATTATGGGTTGGGTTGCTCAATCCCTTCTAATGGCTCTTCCCCTTTCTGATGATTATGAAGTATGCCACTAGAGTTCACCAGGACGTTCCTTTTAATTGCCAGCTTCGAACAAATATGGGGACACCAAAAAGTATGTTGAGCCTTCCCTCTCCAAACTTGCTTTGCTTAGTTGATGCTTCCCTTTGAGAATCGAAAACTCATATTTGAAGTTAGAATTCCAACAGATATCTCATTTCCTCCATTGTTGTAGTACATTCAAATTTGTCACTCTCAATCGAAACATCATGGGGTGATCTCTTGACTGTCCCAGTACAAATTGATGTGTTATCCCCAGCCATTATATCCGAACAACAAAGGAAAAAGAAACGGAGCCTACCAAATTTTAAATGAAGAAATTCTCACTGCCACAAAACACAATCCTAATAAAACACTAAAGGTAAATCTGTAGAAGGCTGGACAAAACTTCAAAGAAATTTGGACGTAGCAAAAAAGAAAAAAAAAATAGAGTTAAACAAGTGAAAAGATAAATCCCTGACTCCCACTATTTATAACGCAGCCATGGATCTTGGTTTACACCCATTGCGTGACAATTAAGCAAACACGCTTGACACTTGCGTACGTTTCTCAACAATTTGCAGAAAGAAACCTCTCATAGAAGGACATGTAGCAGCGTTACATCATTCCCAATCCTTACCAAATCACCAAGGTTACCAAAGAGGCGTGTAACCATTTAACACCAGAAGTGATCATGGGTTAGGCTACCCGGCCTGGCCCGATGGCTCGTTTAAAAAATGAGAGGGTTTGGGTAAAAATATAAGTCCGAAATATGGATTTAGACAAAAAATAAGACCCGTTTAGAAAATAGGTCGGACCTCGGGTAAGACTTTTTTGGCCCGAGCTCAGCTCGGCCTGGCCTGAATTATATATTAAATATATATTATTTTTAATCAAATATACTTTTTATTAAATATATATATATTTTTGGATTTTTAATTCGAATTATATATTAAATATATATTTTTTATTTTTAATCAAATATGGGCCGGGCCAGAACGGGCTCAGGCTTAACAATTTTCTTTCAGGCCGAGCTTGGACAAAATTTTAAGCCCATATTTCGGACTGAGTCAGGCCCGAGCCTAAGAAACGGGCCTAAAATTTTGTGTGAGTCTGGCTCGAGCACATAATCACCTCTATTTAACACACATTTGCAAAATTTTCATAGTGTTTAATTTTAAAAGCCAACCTTATGTTGACTTTAAATTTGAAATTTTAAAATTACGGAGTTGTAAATTTGCGAAATTACAAAGTACTCCAATCAACTTGGATGGGTTTTGGCGGACCTTCTAGCAGACTTAATAGAGATCACTTTATAACCTCTCATCATCTTGGGAGGGCAATTGTTATACCACCTCTACAAGCCTCACACGTTTCATGCAAACATCACACCAGACAAACATTGCATTTTTTGATTGTTTTGTTGTCTTATAACATCAAATTACTAACTTATGAGGTAACATCACCATCCCTACAAGACAGGACAAGATGTGACTGTGCTGCTAGTGAGATCCTTACACATGGCACACCTCTTGTCTCATGTATATAAGCCTTCCCATTGCACTAAGGAGACAGATGACAACAACAGAACAAAACACTCCATTCCATGCTTACTCTTTCTCTCGTGTTGTCAGCCACTCTCTCCGCCCCTTTATCCACTTGTTACGGCGACTATCCACCCTACTAAGGTGAATCGCCAAAATTATCCTTATTTACTCATCTTTGTTGATTTCTCATGTAAAAAAATATTTATAATTAAATACATTAAAAAATTAAATACTAAAATTATTTTCCATGCATTTAAATCTTTTATCACTTTACCAAGCATACCTTAACATTATATGAATTGTTCTAGTAAAATAAACTTAAAAAATAGAACAAGAGTGTAAATTCTTCATTACTCTATGATAATTAAAATCGAAAAGAAAGTATTTTATAGATTAGCATTTTTCCCTCTTGCCTTGAAAACTTAAAAGATATAATGATAGATTTAGTTGCTAATGTTTATCTATTTTGACACTTTGACTTTGATTTTTTTTTCTCACTTTGGCACATTCAATTTTTAAAATTTAATCTGTAATAGTCCGTTTTCAGTGAAATCGAAACAGTGGTTTTGAGGCCATAAATTCGAGTTTAAAAAGAAAATTATTTTAATATTATTTCATGATCTGAATTATATAGGAAAATCTTATGAAAATTTCGTTAAAAAAATTTTACCAATTTGATGCTTAATTAGATGAAAAGGACCAAATTGCATGAAATGTAAAAGTTGAGTTCTAGTAGCTATATGTATTAAATAGCTATAGAATTCAAAGTTTGGGGTCCTTATATGGCAAATAGACCATTAAGAGAAGTTAGTAGATAAGGATGATGATTCATCCATGGAAATTTAATTAAAGAAAAGGATGAAATTGGAAAGAAAAAGATAAAAAGATGATAAATAATTAAATAACAAAAAAATCAAGATTTATCATCGTCTTTCCCAAATTTTTTATGAAAACCCTAGCTAAGAGAAAAGAACTCAATCAAGGTTTCTTGGCTTAATTAGGTATGAATTCTTATCCCGTTTTTAGTCATTTTATGTTTCCAAGATTGTAATAGCATAATTAAGCTATTTTAGGAATTAATTTGCAAAGCTATCAAAGTTCTAAGACTTTGCCATGGATGAATATAGTTGAATTATGAAATTTTATGGTAGAAAATGAAAGGTTGTTGATAGATAAACAACTTTTGTTAAAGGAATTTTGATGAAAATGTGATTTAGGGACTAAATTGTAAAATGTAAAAATTTATGGAAAAATTTTAATTTTTGTGAAACGCATGTGCTATTGATACATGTAAAATTCGGCTAGGCTTGAAATAAGGATTAAATTGCATGAATTTCATTTTCCGAGCCTAGGAACGAAATTGTCATTAATTAAAATTATAGGGGGCAAAACGATAATTTTCCCTAAGATGTAACTTGGATTGAATTGAATGTAAATTGTATTAAATTGATGTTAAATTTACTCGTATAGATCCAAATAAATCAAAAATGGAGTTAGATCATGGAAAAGAAAAAGTATCGGATTAGTAGTTTACAAGTCACGAACAATTGTCGAGGTAAGTTCGTGTAAGTTAATTGTGTATATTTATATGCTTATATTGAGTGTTGAATATGTAAATTTTGTAAATGTCATATATGTGTATGAAATGGTAGTGTTCTTGCACATGTTGCGGACATACCGTAGCTCTAAAGAGCGTCCCGTTATAAGCCCTCTCAAGCTTCCCATATAATGTTCTTGTGAGCTTCTCGTTAAATGCTCTACGGAGCATCCCAATCGGTTGTGACCCTATATGTGTTGTGGGCACACTGCAGCTCTTATGAGCGCCCCGTTATATGGCTCTTCGTGAGCTTCCTAATTAAAGGCTCTTCGTGAGCTTCCCGTTAGTGCTCGCTTGAACTTCCTGTTATAAGGCTATTCGGTGCTTCCCGTTAAGTGCTCTTCGGAGCTACCCGTTAATTGCTCTTCGGAGATACCAATTATAGGCTTTTTGTGAGCTTCCCATTATATTGCCCGGATAAACTTCCTGTAAAAGGCTAAATGAGCTTTCTGTTATAGTGCTTGAGATAGAGATTTTTGTTTAAGTTCTTATAAAAGCACTCTCGGAAATGAATTGACGGATTTATAATAATGTACACTTTAGGTGTACTACCAAAGTATCCATCGAGATTTCAAATAATTCAACGGGTGAAATTCTGACATGAGAACATAAGAAATCAAAATGAAATTATTATCTGTATATGCATAAAATACTTGGAAACTTGATACCTGATGAACTCATCCTTATTCTTGTTATTCGCATGAAACACATGACTAACATGTTTGTTAAGGTTATATATGTTAGGCTAATTGTCAAATTGCTTTGGATGTATTATGCTTGTTTATTATACAAGTAAATGAATGGCAAGTTAATTTTCCCATTATACGAACTTACTAAGCATTAAGTGCTTACTCAGTTGTATTTCCTCTGTTTTATAGTACTCGGAAGCTCGCTGGTCTGGAAGCTTGGCGGAGATCACTCACACTATCCACCAGCCCATTTCGGTATAATTATGAAACTAATTTTGGTTATAATGGCATGTATAGGTTAACTTTGTCATTGTTGGCATTTTAAATATTTTTGTTGTAACTAGCCATTGGTATGGCTTGTGTTTGGTATATTTTGAAAAGTGCTTATGGCCTTTACATGTTTGATGTGTGAAATTGAAATGGTTTAATAATGGTAAGCATATGGATGATGGATAGAGATAGCATAATTGATAAGGTATGCATATATGTAAATTTGATCAATTAGGTAAGATTGAGTATAGGATATATGTAATGAAGTACCATGCATAAGACTTGGTTTTGGCTTGGTTTAAATGTCTTAAATTGGTTGGTGAATGTGTTCAAGTGTTTATGTGGGTGGAAGGTGAAATTGGGTGAGGATTAAGGCTTGAAAATGACCTTATTTTGTCCACACGGGCAAAGACACGGGCGTGTGTCTCAGTCGTGTGTGACACATTGCCTAGTACATGGGTGTGTGTTCTGGCCGTGTGTCCCCTGCATCTTAAAAATTCAAAACAGAATGCTCAGGAATTTTCACAATGCCTGGCACACGGGCGTGTGGCTTGGCCGTGTGACCCCTGTACTTATGTAACAGTCTAATTTTCAGTGGTGTCGGAAACAGTAATTCGAGATCACTAAATTCGACCAATGAGTTAAAATTTAAAAAACTAATAATTATGGGTCAAGTGTGAATTTAGAAGAATTTTTGAATTAGTGACTTTTGTGATTTAAAAAGAATTTAATAGGTAAATTGGGTCTAAAATGAGCTATCGAGACCTCGAGTTCATAAACCAAGCCATAAATATTTTTATAAATATTTATGGAATGTCATTGAGTTAGTATAAAATTTTCGTTAGAAAATTTTAACTTTTGGATAATCAATTAATTAAAAAGTACTAAATTGAAAATAGTGCAAAATTTATTAAATTGTGATTAAATAGCTTAAGTGACTAATAAGGAGGGATTTAAAAGGCAATTAGGCCCAAATTATATGGGCTGGACGGTTGGGCAAGAAAAATCAGCAAGAAAGTAAGGAGAAACAAGGGCAAAATTAGAAATTTTACAAATTAAATATATAAAACAAAGATAAAAGTGAAAAATCTAGAGATCTCTTCATAATTTATCAGAAAAAATGCCATAAGAGGTCTGAAACAAGCTGGTTTCTCATATTTTTATACTATGTGAGTTCAATTCTTGTTTTTTCCTTGAAATTTTTATGTTTTGTGACTCTTACAACTTGGTCCAACTATTGAATTCATTAGTTTTTGATTCCATGGGTGATTTTGTAAGTTACCATGAATAATTTATTGAATTTTATGATGAATTATTATAGATTTGAAGTTTTAATTTCATTATATTATGATCTTATTAAGTGATTTTAGTAGAAAATTATTTTTAGGACCTAATTGTGAAAAAGTTAGGAATTGGGGTTTTGTACTGAAATTATGAATATCAAAGGCTGTTTAGTAGTCTAAAATGGTTGGGTAAGGTGTTAATTGAGAAAAATTAGATCAATTGAAGGGTTAATTAAGTAGGGACCAAAGTGTAAAAATTATTAATTTTGGGGGTAAAAGTGTAATTTTGAAAATTGGAAGGCATAAATTGTGAAGCAAATTAGTATCGAACTAGTTTCTGAACTTTTACAACTTCTACGAATTGGCCCAGGTAAGTTCATATGCCTGAACTTTAATGATTAATTGTTAATGTGAGAATGATATAATGTATCAATTCGTATAGTGTTGTTAAATTATGATTATGGTAAAAATGAGAATAAGATGAGGTTGTTAGTTCAAATTAAGGGATACGCAGGATTGAGTACATACATTGGGTAACCAGTGATGAATTGACGGATAAGTTCATGGTGAATCCATGGCAAAGTGTGAAACGTAGGTATCGTATTTCAGTGAAGAAAACCATACTGAGTTGTGAAAAATAGGTATGGTGTTTCAGTGAAGAAAACCATACTGAGTTATGAAAAGTAGGTATGGTATTTCCGTGAAGAAAACCATACTGAGTTATAGCAGTGTGAAATATTCAAGCAAATCGTGGCACCGGGCAAACGATGTACTGAAATCCGTAAGACGATCCTTAATTTGACAGGTATTTGTAAGTGCAATCGAAGCTAAATGTCAGAATTGAAGTTGACATCTGATATTGAGCTCGATTGGATAGATTCATTGTTTGAGATTGTGGTTGGCAGGAAATGTTGAATTTTTATTTGTTTATTAATGTTGTTAGTGAAATTTTGATAAGATTTTATTATGAGCCTATGAACTTACTAAGCTTTCTGCAAGCTTACTTGTGTGTGTTTATTATTTCTTGTAGATTGATATATATAAGTTCGGAGGATCGGATCTACATCAACGATCACACTATCCAAATTTACTCCGGTAGATTTTATTAAACAACTTTTTGATTTATATGGCATGTATAGGGAATTGAAGTAAAAAGTAATAGAATGAATGACTACATAGGCAAGGTAAATCTGAATGTGATGGTTGTGTTAAACATTGAAATATACATGTTTTTAGCTTAAAATGGTTGATTGGTTGAACTTTATTAGTATTTAAATGAAGTAGTTGAAATATTGAAATTGGTTGTGAATTAAAATTTGCAGGGAAGGTTAGATAATTATAAAGGGGTCATATTGAATTTTTTTTAAAAATCACATAAAATAAAATTGCAATGGAAAAATTTTTGGACAGCAACATTAATGTAAATTTGAAAATTCACCAAAAATAATGTAAATTGAATTAGAAGCTGAGTGAGATATGAAATTAAAGATGAATGAGTCTAATTTCACATGAAATAAATATAGTAAGCAAAAGAGTTATATATTTTTAGATATTTTAATTTTAGTGAGACAGGCTAAGAATGGTTTTTGAAGTCCCCTGTTCTGACTTTAGAAATTCATTAAAAATTGTACAGAAGGAATTATAAGTTATAATTTATATTTCTAGATTATTTAATGAGTATATTTTAAGTAGAAATAAGTGGAAGCACCATATGAAGTTTGTAAAATGAGATAATTGAATTTTAGTGATGAGAGGTCAGGATAGTCGATTAGTTAAATAGGGGAGACTTTAACTAATAAATTGTACTAATTGGATGAACCAAAAATTTTGAAAAATTTATGGTAAAAAAATATATGAGTCTACTTTCAGGAAACATTTACGGATCTAAATTTTGAGTTTCTTAGCTTGATTTATAATTAATTTAGTGACTACTATACAGGTGGACAGCCTTACTATGAACAGTGAAATAACTTTTAAAAGTAAATTTTTATGCCCCGAACTTTTAAGTTAAGTCAAGTAACGCCTCATGCTCGACTCCGGAAATGGTCTCGGGTAAGGGGTGTTACAACTTAAATGTATTGCAAGTCAAAGAGTTACATGGGCTGGGGACACGATCGTGTGCCCTACTTCAAATACCACATGGCTTAAGACACGGGTGTGTCACTTGGCCGTGTTGCTCACACGGCCTGACCACACGGGCGTGTGTCCCCTGCACTTAGGAAAAATTTAAATTTTTGCAAAAAATTCTCTGAGTTACGAATTTAGTATCGACTTGTTTCTAATGTATGTTTTAGGCCTTGAGGGCTCATATAAGGGACAATATAATTAATTTCTTATATGAAGGTTAAGTAATATAAAATATTCGAGTTTAATCTGAAAACTTCGGTAATGTTCTTAAACCTTGTTTCGATGACGGATATAGGATAGGAGTGTTACTGTTATTGGTATCAGAGCTATAGTTTAGTCGATTCTAGAACTAACGTAGCGAAATACGAGTCTAGTTATACATGCCATTATATAACCTATGATAATGTGATATCTCTTAACCATTTTAAACATATTTTTCATATAGTAATGTCATCCAACCGAGCTGAATTTTAGGAAGCTGAGGGTAATGCTCAAGCTTCAGTATAAAGAGCAGCCTCGAGTAGTAGAAGGCCGTAACTGAGGGCCGAGGAGGAGAGGCTAAAGCAGTCTTCTTTCAAATGATGAATGAGTGGTTTACAGAATTAGTAAGAACAAATTCGTTTGTACAACAACCTCACCTTCCTATTTTTCAACCGGTTCTCGACATGCCACAAGGTACAGAACTTGTTAGAACTGGGAAACCTCTTGTTGATAAAATCCGTAAATATGGGGCGGAAGAATTTAGAGCAACAGCCAAAAATGATCCTGGAAGGGCTGAATTTTGGTTAGAAAATACTATCAGGGTTTTGGAAGAATTATCTTGCACACCGGCTGAATGTCTGAAATGTGTTGTATCCTTGTTAAAAGATTTGACTTACCAATGGTGGAATACATTGATTTCTGTTATACCGAATGAGAGGATCATATGGGAATTTTTCCAAACAAAATTTCGAAAGAAATATATCAGCTAGAGGTTTCTTAATTAGAAAGAGAAAAAATTTTTGGAACTTAAACAAGGCCACATGAATGTATCTCAATATGAACAAAAATTTGTCCGGTTAAGAAAATATGCTAGAGAATGTATCCCAATTGAAATCGCCATGTGTAAGCAGTTTGAAGAGGGTTTAAATGAAGACATCAAGTCGTTAGTTGGGATTCTAGAATTAAAAGAATTTATCGTACAAGTTGGTCAAGCTGATAAAGCTGAAGAGTTGAGTAAAGAAAAGAGACAACTCATAAAACTAGAATTTCAAGTAAAAGACTTACAAAAAAGTCATACCCGTCAGCCTCAAAGAAATAAAGCAAAAACTTTGATCGTTTTACTACCTCTGCAGTGTACTCTCGGAGAGATAGAGGTATTCAACGTTCTAGTTCAAGATCTCGGGCTACATCTGTAGCAAGTGGTGGTAAAGTTAGAAATCCCAAACCCTAGTGCAAACGCTGTAATAAATTCTATTTTTGTGAGTCCCACATGAAAAGCGAAGCATGTTTTAGATGTGGTTCTTTTTACCACTATCTCAGAGACTGCCCGAAAAAGCCTAAGAACGATACTGTACAGACTTCAAGGCTGAACAACCCCGCCTCGAGAGGTAGACCAACTTGTTACCCTGGTAATGTGAGTAGTAGTCAAGGTACAGTAAAAGATTCAACTGTCAAACCTGAAGCACAAGCACCAGCCAGGACATATGTTATTCGTACATGTGAGGATGTTTCTGCACCCGATGTTATCAATTGATACTTTTTCTCTTTTTGGTACTAATATTACTGCTTTGATTGATCATGGTTTAACACATTTATACATATACACGAATTTAGTGTCTGTTAAAAATTTACCTGTTGAGTCCACTAAATTCGTGGTTAAAGTTTCAAACCCCCTAGGCCAGTATGTAATGGTGGATAAAGTTTGTAAAAATTGTCCGTTAATGGTACATGGTTATTGTTTCTCGACTGATTTGATATTACTGCCATTTGATGAATTTGATGTAATTCTGGGTATGGACTGGTTAACTCAACATGATGTAGTGGTAAATTGTAAAAAAAAGTACATTATGTTAAAATGTGAGAATGGTGAATTGCTCCATGTTGAATTTGATAAACTTAATGGGTTGTCTAATGTGATCTTAGCTATATCAGCACAGAAATATATCAGGAAAAGGTGTGATGCTTATCTTACTTATGTATTGGATACTAAATTGTCTGAATCGAAGATTAAGTCAGTGCCAGTTGTTTGTGAGTTTACTAATGTATTTCCAGAAGAATTACCTAGATTATCGCCAGTTGAGAGGTAGAATTTTCTATAGATCTTGTTCTGGGGTCAACACCGATATCTATAGCACCTTACAGAATGACTCCTATAGAACTAAAAGAGCTAAAAGCACATTTACAAGAATAAACTGACAGAGGTTTTGCTCGACCTAGTTCTTTACCTTAGGGTGCACTGGTTCTGTTTGTTAAGAAGAAGGATAGATCGTTGAGGTTGTGTATTGATTACCAGTAGGTCAATAAAGTCACGATTAAGAACAAGTATCCACTGTCTCGCGTTGATGATTTATTTAACCAGCTGAAAGGTGCTACAATATTTTCGAAGATAAACCTATATTCTGGCTACTATCAGCTACTGGTGAAAGAGTCAAATGTACCGAAAACAGACTTCAGAACCAGGTACGGACATTATGAATTTCTTGTAATGCCATTTGGCTTGACAAATGCACCTAAGGTATTTATGGATTTGATGAATAGAATTTTTAGACTGTATCTGGATAGATTTGTAGTGGTATTCATTGATGATATTTTGGTATATTCTCGAGATGAAAATGAACATGCTGATCATTTGAGAATTGTACTGCAAACCCTACGTGAAAAACAAATATATGCTGAATTCAGTAAATGTGAATTCTGGCTTCGGGAAGTTTGTTTTCTGAGACATATAGTGTCGGCAGAAGGCATTAGAGTGGATCCAAATAAAATTTTAGCTATTGTTAATTAGAAACCTCTGAAAAATATGTCTGAAGTCAGAAGTTTTCTAAGATTAACTGGGTATTATCGGAGATTTGTACAATGATTTTTGATGATAGCTTCTTCGATAACACAGTTATTGCAAAAAGATGTGAAATTTGAATGGTCTAATAAGTGCCAGCAAAGCTTTGATCGGTTGAAAGCCCTGTTAACTGAATCATTAGTTCTGGTTAAGCCTGAATCGATTAATGAATTTGTAATTTACAGTGATGCATCATTGAATGACTTAGGTTGTGTTTTAATGCAAGAAGGAAAAGTAATAGCATATGCTTCTATACAGCTTAAGCCACATGAAAAGAACTACTCGATACATGATCTTGAGTTAGCAGCTATTGTGTTTGCATTAAAAATTTAGCGGCATTACTTGTTCAGTGAAAAGTGCCACATATTCACTGATCACAAAAGCTTAAAGTATTTGAGGTCGTAGAAAGATTTAAATCTGAGGGAACGGAGGTGGCTTCAATTATTGAAAGATTATGATCTGGTTATTGATTATCATTTGGGGAAAGCAAATGTGGTTGCTGATGCTCTGAGCAGAAAGTCTCTATTTACCTTGGGAGCCTTGAATACCCGATTGTCATTGTCTCATGATCATTCAATTTTAGCTGAACTAAAAGCTAAATCGACGTTTCTACATCAAATTTATGAAGCTCAAAAAAGTGATAATGAGTTACAAGCTAAACGAGTATAGTGTGAATCGATTTCTAATTCAGAATTTTAGATTAGACCTGATGATTGTCTGTTATTCAAAGGTAGAGTATGTGTACCAAAGAATTCGGAACTTATACAGAAGATTTTGTACGAAGCTCATAATGGTACTATGTCTGTATATCTGGAAAGTAATAAAATATATAATGACTTGAAAAAGATGTACCGGTGGTCAGGAATGAAGCATGATATTTCTGAATTCGTATCTATATGTTTAATATGTCAGCAAGTTAAGGCTAAACATCAAGTACCTTCGGGTTTGCTACAGCCAGTGACGATATCAGAATGGAAATGGGAAAGAGTTATTATGGGCTTTGTATCAAGGTTTCCCTGTCTCTGAAAAAGAAAGATGCCATTTGGGTAATTGTTGACCGTTTGACAAAGTTTGCACACTTTATTCCAGTACGTATGGATTTTTCCCTAAATAGATTAGCAGAGTTATATGTTTCTGAGATTGTTAGACTGCATGAAGTGCCAGTCTCCACTATTTTAGATAAAGATCCACGGTTCACGTCCTGATTCTGGAACAAGTTGCAAAAAACTTTGGGTACGAAATTACATTTCAGTACTGCATTTCATCTTCAGACAGATGGCCAGTCAGAACATGTGATTCAGATTCTCGAAGATATGTTTTAGTGCTGTATATTGGAATTCGAAGGCAATTGGGAAAAGTATTTGCCTCTAGCCGAATTTGCATATAATAATAGTTATCAGTCAAGTATAAAGATGGCATCCTATAAAGCTTTGTATGGACGCAAATGTAGATCTCCATTGTATTGGACCGAGCTCAGTGAGAGAAAGATACATGGAGTTGATTTGATTCGAGAAACAGAAGAAAATGTTAAAGTGATTCGAGATAGCTTAAAAGCAGCTTCTGATCATCAGAAATCCTATGCGGATCTTAAAAGAAAAGAAATAAAATTTCAAGTTAGCGACAAGGTATGCTTGAAAGTTTCACCTTGGAAGAAAGTTTTTCGGTTGGGCCGTAAAGGCAAATTGAGTTCACAGTTTATTGGGTCGTATGAGATCACTGAAAGAATCAGACCTGTTGCGTACAGATTGGCACTACCACTAGAACTCGAGAGAATTCATAATTTTTTCCACGTGTCTATGTTACGACGGTATCGGTCAAACCCTTCACATGTTATCTCTTCGACAAATGTGGAGATTCAACCTAATATGACGTACAGTGAGGAACCGATCAAAATTTCTGCACGTGAGACAAAAGAATTAAGAAATAAAAAGGTAAAGTTAGTAAAAGTCCTCTGGCAACGACACGGAATAGGAGAAGCTACCTGGAAACCGGAGGAAACAATGATGAAGCAATATCTAAACCTTTTTACTGGTAAGATTTTCGAGGACGAAAATTCTTTAAGAGTTGGAGAGTTGTAACAGCTCATTTTCAGTGAAATCGAAACAGTAGTTTCGAGACCACAAATCTAAGTCCAAAAAAATATTTTAATATTATTTCATGGTTTAAATTATGATAGGAAAATCTTATGAAATTTTTGTTAAGAAAAATTTACCGATTTGATGCTTAATTAGATGAAAAGGACCAAATTGCATGAAATGTAAAAGTTGAGTTCTAGTAGCTATATTTATCAAATAGCTATGGAATTCAAGGTTCGGGATCCTTATGTGGCAGATAGACCATTAAGAGAAGTTAGTAGATAAGGATGATGATTCATCCATGGAAATTTAATTAAAGAAAAGGATGAAATTGGAAAGAAAAAGGTGAAAAGATGATAAATAATTAAATAACCAAAAATATCATCATTTATCATCATCTTTCCCAAATTTTTTATAGAAACCCTAGCCAAGAGAAAAGAGCTCAAGCAAGCTTTCTTGGCTTAGTTAGGTATGAATTCTTGTCCCGTTTTTAGTAATTTTTAAGTTTCTGAGATTGTAATAGCATAATTAAACTATTTTGGGGATTAATTTGCAAAGCTATCAAAGTTTTAGGATTTTTATATGGATGAATATGGTTTAATTATGAAGTTTTATGGTAGAAAATGAAAGGTTGTTGATAGATAAACAACTTTTGTTAAAGGAATTTTGATGAAAATTTGATTTAGGGACTAAATTGTAAAAATGGAAAAATTTTGATTTTGTGAAACACACGGGCTGCTATTGATACATGTAAAATTCGGCTGGGCTTGAAATAAGGATTAAATTGCATGAATTTTATTTTTCGAGCCTAGGGACGAAATTGTCATTAATTAAAAGTAAAAGGCAAAATGGTAATTTTTCCTAAGATGTGACTTGGACTGAATTGAACGTAAATTGTATTAAATTGATGTTAAATTTACTCGTATAGATCTAGATAGATCAAAAATGAAGTTAGATCGTGGAAAAGAAAAAGTATCGGATTAGTAGTTTACAAGTCACGAACATTTGTTGAGGTAAGTTTGTGTAACCTAATTGTGTATATTTATATTCTTATATTGAGTATTGAATAAGTAAATTGTGTAAATGTCATATATGTGTATGTAATTGATCTCATAATTGAAAATCCCTGATAAATAAATAAGTCCCGTTTGGATAATGAGATTCGATGGATACAGCGTTCTTTTTCCCAAAATGGTAGTGTTTCTGCGTATGTTGCGGACATACCGTAACTCTAAAGAGCGTCTCGTTATAAGCCCTCTTAAGCTTCTCGTTATATAGTGTTCTTGCGAGCTTCATGTCAAATGCTCTTCGGAACATCCCGATCGATTGTGACCCTACATGTGTTGTGGGCACACCGCAGCTCTTATGAGCGTCCTGTAATATGACTCTTCATGAGCTTCCCGATTAAAGGCTCTTTGTGAGCTTCCCTTTAATTCTCGCTTGAACTTCCCGTTATATGGCTATCCGGTGCTTCCCATTAAGTGCTCTTCGGAGCTACCCGTTAATTACATTTCGGAGCTACTCGTTATAGGCTCTTTGTGAACTTCCTGTTATATTTCCCGGATAAGCTTCCTGTACAAGGCTTAATGAGCTTCCCGTTGTAGTGCTTGAGAGAGAGATTTATGTTTAAGTGCTCATAAAAGCACTCCTAGATATGAATTGACGGATTTATAGTATTGTACACTTTAAGTGTACTACCCAAGTATCCATCGAGATTTCAAATGATTCAACGGGTGAAATCCTGACATGAGAATATGAAAAATCAAATGAAACTATTATCTGTATATGCATAGAATACTTGGAAACTTGATACCTAATGAGTTCATCCTTGTTCTTGTTATTCACATGAAATACATGACTAACATGTTTGTTGAGCTTATATGTGTTAGGCTAATTTCCAAACTGCTTTGGATGTATTATGCATGTTTATTATATAAGTAAATGAATGGTAAGTTAATTTTCCCGTTATACGAATTTACTAAGCATTAAGTGCTTACTCAGTTGTATTTCCTCTGTTTTATAGTACTCGGAAGCTCGTTGGTTTGGAAGCTTGGCGGAGATCACTCACACTATCCACCGGCCCATTTCAGTACAATTATGAAACTAATTTTGGTTATAATGGCATGCATAGGTTAACTTGGTCATGGTTGGCATTTTAAATATTTTGGTTGTAACTAGCCATTGGCATGGCTTGTGTTTGGTATATTTTGATAATTGTTTATGGCCTTAACATGTTTGATGTGTGAAATTGAAATGGTTTAATGATGGTAAGCATATGGATAAATGGATAGAGATAGCATAATTGACAAGGTATGCATATATGTAAATTTGATCAATTAGGTAAGATTGAGTATAGGAATACATGTGATGAAGTATCATGCATAAGACTTGGTTTTGGCTTGGTTTAAATGTCTTGAATTGGTTGGTGAATATGTTTAAGTGTTTATGTGTGGTGGAAGGTGAAATTGGGTGAGGAATAAGGCTTAGAAATGACTTTATTTTGTCTACACGGGCAGAGACACGTGCATGTGTCTCATCCGTGTATGACACACGGCCTAGTGTCACGGACTTAGAATTTTTCCACGCGATCCGTGCGGCCTTAGGCAGTTTCTTTGCTTAAAAACGCCTAAGTCAGCCTAACTCACAATGATAACGGATTCAACAGTAAAAACACCTAAGTTAGCTTAATCTCGCAATGATAAAGGATTCAACAGAATTCCCTCAAGGCACCCACGAAGAACAGCAGAATAACAAAGTAAGATCGAACTTTAAAATATAGACAAAAGCAAGAATGCTTGGGAGAAAAGTTTGAGTAAATGCTCTCTACATCTCTTATTCACAAAGAATAATGAAACAATGAATGGAGTCAGTACAACTGAGGGGGAAGCTCTCTATTTATAGTTGAGCTCCCCCAAAACCGACGGTCAAGATACATTTACATCGACGGATAAGATTTAACCATATCCCTTAATTTTAGGGATTTACAAGATAAGCCTTATCTAATCTAATCTTTACAAGATATATTAGCCTAAGTTGCCATCTCTTCATTATCGGGCCAACTGGGCTTCAATCTGACAGGCTTGTCCAATAGCTCTTTGAATCGGGCTAGTTCTCGTAGGCCAAATGATCCCCATCTAAGCAATAGACCTCCATTGGATGCATTTGGTGCGATGGTCACGGGCTTTGAACTGCGGCCCGTGACACTAGCACATGGGAGTGTGTTCTGGCCGTGTGTCCCCTGCATCTTAAAAATTCAAAACAGAATGCTCAAGAATTTTCACAGGGCTTGGCACACGGGCGTATGGCTTGGCCATGTGACCCTTGCACTTAAATGTATTGTAAGTCAGAGAGTTACATGGGCTGAGGACACGGCCGTGTGCCTTATTTCAAATGCCACACGGCCTAAGGCAAGGGTGTGTCACTTGGCCGTGTGAGCCACACGAGCGTGTGCCCCCTGAGATTAGGAAAATTTTTAAAGTTTCGCAAAAAATTCTCTTAGTTACCGATGTAGCCCCGACTTGTTTCTAATATATGTTTTGGGCATCGAGGGCTTATATAAGGGACAATATAATTAATTTATGATATGAATGTTAAGTAATATAAAATATCCGAGTTTGATATGAAAACTCTAGTAATGCTCCTAAACCCTGTTCCGGTGACAGATACGAGATAGGGGTGTTACATAAACGATTTACCTTTTTTTAAGAAATAGCTGGCTGAATTGTTAAAACTTTAATGGTATTAACATGACAACTTGTATGACTGTCTATGTATACTTCATTATTAACGTGAACAATTCTTTTAAAAAATTTTGTAAAAAATTTTGAAATTTGTTGAATGTTCTATTTTTTTTTTTTTTGAAATTTTATGAAGTATACTTAGATTATCACGTGAGTTTCTAAATCAATATCGTTAAAATTTTAACCATTCAATCAACTTTTCCATTAATAAAAAATATTAATTAATTAATTAATTAAAAATTGAAAGTTAAATACCAAAATGATAAAAAAATTAAATCTAAAATATAAAAAAATAAATATTTAAAGATAAATTTATGATTGTGAAAATTTAAAAGCAACGCATATATAAAATAATAGCATTTCTTTCAAACCCCAATAACAAACATTATTTTGAAAACAAATCTTTTGTTTTATATAAATGCGATATTTTGGGGGATTAGATATATAAAGTTTTTGGATTTTAGCTTTCAATAGGATATTACCTGATTTAGAAAAGTTTCAAAAATAAAATCATCTCCACATCAAACATCTTTATAGTAGAAGTGTTCATAAATCATCTGAATTCAGTCGAGCTAGGTGATGCGCAGGGGTAGTTAGGGGCTGAAAATTTTTAGTTGGCGCATTTTAAAATTTTAAATTAGTAAAGATAAAATTATACTTTAATTCACTTTAAAAATGATAAAAATTTGATTTAATTCTTTAAAAATTATAAAGATAGATGTTATTAAAATGATGAAATCGCATTTTTACTATCATAAAAATTACAATTTAATTTCGACCCCTAAACAGATTTTCTGACTTTCTCCTTGGTGATCGGTCTAAACAGCACATTTACCATTAAATTATATTTGAAATATATTATATTTTTATAATTAAATTAAAATAATATATACTAAACTTATTACTAGAATCTTAATTGGCCTGAATTAAAATTTACTTTGCCTGAGGCTTAGAGTTCAAAGATTGGAATTAGGTAAGTTGTTTTCGATGTGAGTAGTTGGTATAGTCTGGGGCAAAGCTAAAAACTTTTTTTTAAAAAGTCGAAATTAAATTGTAATTTTATAATAGTAAAAATATAATTTCACCATTTGAATAATCTATATCTTTATCATTTTTAAAAGATTAAATCAAATTTTTATTATTTTTAGGGGGTTAAAGTACAATTTTATTTTTACTATTTAAAATTTTAAAAATTTAAAGGGTATAAATAAAAAATTTTCCCAACCCTGCTAGTGGTACAAATATTTATGTGTGTAGTAAAGTGTTAAATAAAAGTCCAACCAAATCGGTAAAAAGATATTATATCCAAAGATAGAAAAAAAGGTAGTTGGTGTGGTCCAATAATTTCCCCAACCTTAATGCTTGACCATTGAAAAACATGGCACTGCCATGGCATGCATGGCGCATGCACTCAGACTTTGAACATTGACCCTATAATTTAACCTTATCTCTATTATATTCATCCACCTTATTTTTTCGTATTGTTATTGATATGTTTTTTTCCATATTTTTAAAACATTTTTCACATATATATAATATACTTCAATTTCATATGTATAATTATTTTTATCTGTAAATATAATTTTGATGAAGATAAAAAAATATTAACAATTGGGATTTACTAATATAGACTTGTAGTAGCTGAAACAGATCGAAGCACCTATTTTTAACGAAGTAATTAACATAGATTAGTAGGTATCAAATGGTACCAACCAACAATATTGCTAAAATCTCTCGTTCAACTCGTGGTTAAATAAAACCATAGTTTGAAATTAATGACACCACATGCTTAATTTTTCATAATTTCAACTTAAATAAACTTACTATTTAGAGTTCAATTAAGAACTCTACTACTTATTGGATGAAATGCTGAATGAGTCTTAACTCGATTGGCATCGGCATCGTTGTTAGTGTAGGAGGACGTGGGTTCAAGGGTTGCGAACGAGTTATAGATAATTACTTTTAAATGTTAATAAAAATATTGCTTTTTAAAAAATATTATTTATTGTTTGGATATAATAAACAAGAATAAACATTTTTTAAAAAGCAAATGGTGTGAAAGGTATAGTAAAAAGATGAAAAAAATTAAATATATAAAAAAAAAGATACATGTCACCTTTTCAATATTGTTTGTGGAGTTTAAAAATTCTACATCCAGACTATAAAATAATTATCCAATAAATAATTTCATATTTAATAGGTAAATACAACATTTAAAGTAGCTAAAACTGAATATAAATAATTTTATTTAGGGCTAAAATGAAAGTTTTAAAAGTTGATATTCACTTTAATAAAGTGTCAGGTTGTGATTATTTGATAGTGTATAAAAATCATGTGAAAATCTTTGTAAAAATAACGACCCAAATCTAAGTCCTACGATCTAAACATTAAAAATTAGTTCCTAATTAAAGAAATTAATATATAAATTAGTTAGTTAATTTTGATTTGATTAATTAACACAAAAAAATATAAAATAATTAAGATTAAAAAAATATTAATAAAAATTGATTTTGTGAATAATCTTAGAAAATATGTATATTTTAAATCACAAATTCTAGTTTCTAACAGCAGATTAGTCTTACAGTTAAACCGTTAGAATAGTTAACCAAACTGTCTTAGTCTTTACTGCAACTTTTGGGACCGACTCATGGTCCCGATTTAAGACAACCACTTTCTAGAGAGAACAAAACTAAAAACACTGTATCAACATTTTATATATGTTGAAAAAATATAACACAAATGATGAAACAATAGGAATATACAAATTATTAATCTACATCCATTTAACGCAATATAAGATGAGTATAAGAATGATTAAATGTATTCCTCTTCTCCATTCTCACATCAGATGATGGGTATTTAAGTGAAACAGTACGGTCAGCAACCGGAAATTTAGGGCGAAATTATGAAGTCGGTAAATCAAGACAAAGAAACAGTAGTTCCTGGAGGGGAGGGATCTAGAAAATACAAGCCCTGACATGTGATCAGTCGGTCCTAGTTTTCTTTTGTCTTTTGTTTTCCTTTTTAACCTTTGTCTTTATTGCTTTCTTCCTCCCTAGTCGCATATTTAAGTAAAGTTGGGTTAATTCGAATGTGAGGGGTTTGGGATTTAGCATTTCAAAAATAGTAAAAAAATTATGAATTTGGTAGAAGTTTGTTTAGTAATGAATTTAAAATTTTTAAAATATTTTTAGATTTGATAAAACAATATTGTTTGAATCTTAACTATCATACTTACCATTTATATAATAATTGAAACACACATCCTAAATTTCAAATTCAAGTTCCCTAACAATGTATTAAGCGTTTTAGAATCGAATAGGTGGTTGAATTGATCAGTTTATTGCTCTAATTGGTCAGACTAATTCGATTAAATAAATCACTAAAAAAATTATAAAATTTAAAAAATTTGGTTCAATCATCCGGTTCGATTGGTTTTTAGTCTAATTCAATCAGTCCGTAGCGATTCTCAATCTAAATGAACACCTCAACAAATTTTCAATCCCATTGATCTGATTGACTGGTCCAACCTAATTTAATCAAGCATTAAATCCTGTCAACAAAATATGGAAGGATAAGATGACAGTGTTTCTATCTATTTAACGACGTTTTGATTTTTCATTATTAATTTAAATGTATTTGATACTTTTACGATTATTTAATATTTAATTATACTTATTTAATCATGATTACTTTTTGTTAGATGTTTTGAAATATCATATCTATGTTTGCTTCATATAAAGAAGAATATGATATATATATATATAAATATATAAAGTATCGTTCATAATAAAATTTTATTACAGCCCAAAAGAGTGGAACTAACCAAAGGGTAAAAAAAACACTGTAATAAGCACATCTTAATCACACCAAAATAACACACTTGACCCACGTCTAAATGAAACCAAAAAGCACCTCGGTACAAAGAACTTCATAAAGCACCAAAATATTGTAGCAAACCTACATCATAAAAGCAGCTAAAGTTTTTTTACAAAACAGCTAATCACAGAAAATCCACTTCAATTATATGTAGCCCTCCTAATAAATTCAATATTTGCCAATTCCACAACTACCTCTTCTTCTTACTCCCTAAGAGCCCACATTTCTTCTACTCCTTAACCATGTCTCTCTTCCAACACACAGTGGTAGCATCCCCTCAATATTTTCTATTACTTTAATGTCACCTACTGAAATAGATTTCTTTTTTCCTATTTTCTTCTTCTTTTCTAGCAAAATCCCTAAGTTACTTGAACCAATCTTCATCGCTACTATCTAACCTTTTCTCTTGGGTCTAACCTATCATCACGCATACCACAACTTCAGATTGCCCAACCATATTACCAACTAAAGGGATTTCATCTCGGTTCGCTGCATCAAGGCCCTCCACTTCAAACTTCAAAATCGCTTTATTAAGCTCCCAATCCATTATAAAACCTGAAATTGTTTCAACCCTCATCACACATGATCTGGAAAAGTTTTTGTGGGAGAGCTCAATCATTATAATTGTATGACAGTGAGACTACAAAGAGCAAGAGTGAGAGTGAGATTAAATCATCTTGTATTGTTGAAATTATAGAGGATTATTCACAAAGTAATACTTCGCAAACATAAGATTGGATACGAACTACGTAATCAACTGATCGTGTTCTTTATCTTACTTTTTAAATTTTAAATTGTTTTCAATAGTTGCAATTCATGTTACAACTTAACTAGCAACTCAACACTTGTCAATATTGTAAATTACACTTTTAATGTATAATTTAAATGTTTTTAAGAGTTAGAATACTTGTAGAAGATTGACCATACTTCAAATTGAGAAAGGATGCATTTTACAAACTAGCGTAGTGGTCATTTTCAGCAACTGGTCTACAGTGTAAATTATACTTTATCTTTAAGAGTTGGATTACTTGTTGTATTCAAAAGGTTTAGCTTAAACTTATGGTAGTGTTTAGAAATTAATATCATATTTGGTTGGAGTGAATGGAATAGGGCTGTAATGGAATAGAGATGTAATCAGCAATTCAATTATTTGGTTCAATGAAATAGAATAGAGTTGTAATAATATTCTTATATTTAATTAAATGCATATTGATGATTTATTGGTTGAGCCGAGGGTTGACGCGGATGGATATTTTTTGCTACTTTAGACTAAGAGAAAAAAGGTGTTTCAATCTCTAAACAGTTGTCTAGATCCTACCATATCTATATTAGATTTTCATGGGCCAAGCTGCCGAGATTTTAACTTTTCAACAAACGGAAAACGAAGATTAAATCTTTGATATTAATAGTAAGTTTATATTGGTTTAATTATTTGTTTTTTATTAAATTATAGAGTAAAAATTTAAATGTTACAATATAATTAAAGTATTTTTATATATTTGGAATTTAATTTTTATATTTTTATTTTGAAGAATTTAATTCCTTTATTTTTTTAATTTAAAATTTTAAGCTTATTTGTTAACATTTTTAAAATTCTTTCGTTAAATTTACTGGTGTGACATTTTGAAATAAAAAAATTCACTTGGTATCTATATAACAAAAAAAAATAACATTGTAATGTGCCTGAATTTAGTAAAGAATTTTAACTTTGCTAACAATTCTTAAAATCCACATCATAATTATAATTAGAATAAAGTTTTTAGACATATTATAAAAGTGGAGATACTAAATTATATCAAAATTAAAGTATATAGATTAAATTTCAAATTTAAACAAAATATAGGGATCAAATGAAAATTTAAACATTTTTATAATTAAAAAAATAAAAAAAGATTGGAATTGAAATTTACCTATTTTAATGTTAAAGAAAAGAAAGGAAAAAACAGAGGTAGGAGGAGTCCATTAGTAGTATAGATTTTCAAAAACCAATAATATCTTTATATGAAAATTTGATATTGTCTAAAATTATATATGAATTTAATATTTTTATTGGCATGTTAATATATATTATATGTACAAATAATTATACTTATTTAAAATGAAAATAATTTAAATTATTTATTTGTAAAATATATACTATTTAATTAAAATCAAAATTTCATATAAATAAAATAAATATTAAATTAAAATTTATTAATAAATTTGAGATTTATTCCATTTGCATTTCATTTTGTTATCTAAATGGATAATGTAATAAATAGAGCCTGAAGTTTAGTTGAAAAAACCAATGGAAGCAGCCTTTCAGCCAACACAATTAAATACGACTTATGATGTCGCTTTGACAAATCCGATCATGTGGCGGAAGATTTGTCCATATTTTCTTTACATGTAAAAGTAATATATTAATTTTTAATAATATAAACAAATAAATAATTTTTTTTAAATTTTACTACTTACAAGTTTACTTTTAAAAAAGCGAGTTATAAAATCAAATCATTTTTTTATTTACATTTGCTGAAATTATATAACAATAAAATTGATTTAAAATTATATTTCAAGATATTAGTAATTACTTTTTCAATATATTATTATTTAAAATATTAAAAAGTACTTTAAGATATTGAAATATTTAGCCAAAATTAACTTCAGAAAATTTCATAATAACTTCAAATTTACAATATCTAAATTTATTTTCTATATTCTAAATTTTAAAAATGAAATATTTTTTAATCTAGTAAATAAACTGTCGAAACCATTTTTTTGAAAACAAAAAATTTTAGGTTGCCGACTTTAAAAAATGAAAATTGGGAGTCGCCACCAATCTTTTATTAAGGTGTGATTGGGTCACCTAAAACAACTTTGGTCTACGAATTTTCGAAAAACGGGTTCGGAAGTCGGTTACGTATGAGGAAGGATTAGCACCCTCATTACGCCCAAAAATTGGTACCTAGTTAATTAATTAATGTCTTAAGGTCGAAAATTTTAAAAATATAATCTTTAAAAACTTAAAACGTTGCATATTAAGACCCTTTTCAATTCAGAGAAGCAAAAATGCCACACCCAATACGTTATGGCACAACATTCTAATTTCCCCCAAAATGAATTAGGTCAGAATATTTATACAATAAAACTTTAAAAGAACATCCACTCATCCAAGATTTAAGAAATCACACCCAATACATTAGGGCACGATCCCTTTAGAATTCCAAACTCGGAATATTTCCTTTACTTTAAAAGAACATCCACTTATCCAAGATTTAAGAAATCACACCCAATACGTTAGGGCACAATTCCTTTAGAATCTCAAACTTGGAATATTTCCTTCATGATTTTTTTAAAAAAATCTTCATTTCGAGAAATCAATGCGTCACATCCAATACGTTAGGACACAACGTGTTGAATTCCCAATAATGAGTTTTTATTTTTTGATTGAAGAGAAATGCTCGATTGTCGGATTTAACGAAGAAAATCAGAACCCAATACGTTATGGCTCAATTCCATTGAAAATCCTAAATACGAATATTATCTCAATTTTAAAAAATTTCTATCTTTAAATTTGAGTAAAAAAATGATGTAACGTGATTTTATACATACAAATGCTATAATAATAATAACAATAATAAATACATCATCAACATAAAAATAATATAAGCAAATGAATAAACGAAATAATAAAAAAAGGTAATCCATGACATGCAAAATATTAAGTGTAAACACAATTATACAATGGATGGGATAGCAAACAAATAAATAAGGATCAAAAGACGTATAATATACACATGAAAATTATGAAGATTAAAAATATACATATAATTTACAAATAAAATTTTGGGCTATAGAATTTATATATAAATACAATACATAATATACTTATGCAAATAAAGAAAAAATATAATTATACGTGCATATATAAAATAATAAAAAATAGGTATATTTTAAAAAAGAAAAAGTGAGTATTTAATCATTAAAAAAACGTAAATATATACATATAAATATGAAATATTCATTAAAAAATATAGGAAAATATTCGTTTTAAAAATATATATATACATGTACATATAAAAGGAATATACATGGATAAAAAAATTAAATAATGAGTACATTATCAAAATTAATTTTTTTTAAAAATAAATATACATATATATACATATACAAATGTGAGAAAAATATAAGTTAAAAATATGTGCATAAGGTATACATGTATAGATTTTAAAAAAATAAAAAAAAATGATTACGTTATTAATTAATAAAATAAATGAAAAGAACAAAAAAAGAAAAGAAAAACTAAATTGAATTGCAATAAAAAACTGGGGTAAATCCGCAAATAAATAAAAGTAAAAGGATTAATTTGAACGCGCGAATTACATAGAGGGGCTGGAAGGGAAATTTTCCCTTCTCCTCTAAAACAACGCCGTTCAACTTAGACCCAATTGAAATAAAAATAAATAAAAGGGTAAATTAAGAAAAATAAAAAAAAAACTTAATTACAAAAACATTAAAAGGCGGAGGGGCTAAATAAAATAAATAAAATTCGCAGTGGTATCACCTTCTCCCCTTTTTTAAAATCATAAATAAGTAAAAATAATAATCGAAAGAAAAAAATAGTAAGCCACCTTTAAAAAAAACTACCAATGGTTCTCTTTTTTATTCCTCTTCCTCTTTTCTCCTTTCTTTTCAATGAAGGGAGAGGCCTCTATTTATAGTTGAGCCTCCCCAAATCCAACGGTACAGATCAATTACATCAACGGCTGAGATTAAAGGGTATCTACAAATTAAATCTCTAAGATTACAAAATCATATATTCTAAGATTGCATATCATATCTAAGATTATATATCATATCTAAGATTGCATATCATATCTAAGATTATATATCATATCTAAGATTGCATATCCTCAAAAATTATGTTTCCATATGTGAGCCCGGGCTAAAATTGGGTATTACAGCTGCCCCTCTTTGCTCGTTGTCGTGTAACAGGAACGGAGCAAAGACTTTAAAAATGCCCAATTTTGCTCGGTCTTGCTGGAACATGAAACATCTTCAGAAGTATAGGAATTAGTGCCATCTTCAGTCTACCTCACTGCAACTTCAGGACGATAAGACTTGCTTATTTAGTATGCTTCACTACAACTTCAGGGAGATAAGACTAGATGCGATCTGCTCTCTGCAACTTCAGAGAGATAAGATCTAAGGTTTTAATCCGCTCCACTGCAACTTCAGGAAGATAGGATTATCAGCTTTAATCTACTCCACTACAACTTCAGGGAGATAAGACTTGTCATCTTCAGTCTGCCCCACTGCAACTTCAGGAGGATAAGACTTGCTTACTTAGTCTGCTCCACTGCAACTTCAGGGAGATAAGATTTGATGCGATCCGCTCCACTGTAACTTCAGGGAGATAGGATTATCGACTTTAATCTGCTCCATTGCAACTTCAGGGAGGTAAGACTTGCCATCTTCAGTCTGCCCTACTGCAACTTGAGGAGGATAAGACTTGCTTACTTAGTCTGCTCCACTGCAACTTCAGGGAGATAAGACTAGATGCGATCTGCTCTTTGCAACTTCAGAGAGATAAGATCTAAGGTTTTAATCTACTCCACTGTAACTTCAGGGAGATAGGATCTACAATCTTCAACCTTCTCCGCTGCTGCTGAGGGAGACAAGGCTTGGTGGCTTAAATCTGCTTCCCACTATCTTGGAAAGATAAGATCCGCCGTCTTCGATCTGCTCCACTACTGCTTAGGGAGATAAGATCTACAATCTTCAACCTTCTCCGCTACTGCTGAGGGAGACAAGGCTTGGTGGCTTAAATCTGCTTCCCACTATCTTGGAAAGATAAGATCCGTCGTCTTCGATCTGCTCCACTACTGCTTAAGGAGATAAGATCTACAATCTTCAACCTTCTTGCTGCTGCTCAGGGAGACAAGGCTTGGTGGCTTAAATCTGCTTCCCACTATCTTGGAAAGATAAGATTCGCCGTCTTCGATCTGCTCCACTACTGCTTAGGGAAATAAGATCTACAATCTTTAACCTTCTCTGCTGCTGCTGAGGGAGACAAGGCTTGGTGGCTTAAATCTACTTCCCACTATCTTAGAAAGATAAGATCTGCCGTCTTCGATCTGCTCCACTACTGCTTTGGGAGATAAGATCTGCAATCTTCAACCTTCTCCGCTGCTGCTCAGGGAGACAAGGCTTGGTGGCTTAAATCTGCTTCCCACTATCTTGGGAAAATAAGATTCGCCGTCTTCGATCTGCTCCACTATCAATGCAGGAAGGCAAGATCTGCTCTTTCACTGATCTGTTCTCTGTGGAACATAACCTGTATAATGAACCTAACTATGCCTAATGATTAGGATGGCATGATCAAAATGTATCAAATGCTCCTAACTAGACATGTGTGAATTTTGCATGAATGTGAAATTTATTTTTCCGAGAATGATCCCTCTTAAGTTGTCATTACTCGAAGTTTATTAAGGCTTTGTGACTGACGTGCTACAACGCCTTCTTACTTCACTGGCTTTTCTGAAGAAACATTTAGCCAGGCTACCCCCACTGTGAACCTCCAAGTTTAATCCATTGGGATGCAAAATTTGTACCCTTTTTCTTCTACTGTGACCCAAGGGTAAAAATATCTGGCCTTTTCTCAATCCTCTGCTATCACAATTCGAAGATACAGAATGCGAAACTCTTTGGTTTCTTACACCATTCCTAGGGTTTCATATCAAATGATCACGCACAAATGAAGGATTCTCTTCTCCAAGGAAATCCCTTCTTATTGTTTGGTGATTTAAACTTTGTCACCCATCTAACATCCTGTCATTTTATTTGATCAATGTTTTTGACAACAAAATCCAAAGAGATAGTCTTCATTTAGAATCTTCCTTCTCAGATTTTCAACCTTTAAACTTGCTGCGTTCTAAACAATAGTCCTGTTTCAGGCTCCTGTATTATTTAGAAACTTCTAGAGTAATATGCAAAACTTCCTTCGTGAAAGTTTTATTAGTCCATTAATCATTATTCTTGCAAAAAAGGGTATAACAATGGATGAGAATACAATTGGTTCTGAGCATAGCTCGAAAAGAATAGATTATCAAAAATAGTAAACAATGATAGCAAAGAAATTGATTGGGAATGCGTATCTTGGAAAAGAATGAAGTATTCCAAGAATAAAAAATTCAGTATGAATATTGGGTGCCCCAGATATCGCAGCTTGAACTTCTCTGTACAAACTTTTTAAAGATCCTTCTGAGTTTGACATGTGTTTAGGGGATCCACAGTACTCTGCCAATGCCTCAAAATGTTACCTACCTTTTGCTGATAATTCAGGTATAACAAGATCACCACATGCCCCAATCTGGTTAAACTTTGAGTTGCTCTAATCACCTCGTGCCCCATTCTGATCAATATTTGAGCTGCCATTTTCGGGTTTTCAACTCAAATCCCCTTTGGTCTCAAAGTGCCCTTTACGGGTTTTCACTTTGGCCTCTCCATTTTCTTTTCTTTTTTCTTTCACTTTTATTTTTTGTTTTTTTGTTTTTGTTTTTTTTTGTTTTTTTTAATCTGAACTCATAGGATTAGACAAGTCCTCGTTATCCCTTTCGATCAGAACCAATGTCAGATCTTCTTTGTAATCAAATTTCTTTCATAGAGCCTTTTGGGGCAAAATTTAACTATGACGAAAACTTTGGATCTTTCTCTTCAATTAGGATGAAATCCAACAACGGAGAAATGGCAACTTGACTTCGACAGGCTAAACCATAATGAGCCAAAGGAGAAGGCATTGCCCCGACAAAGAATTCTAAATGCATCGTTTATGATGTTAATCTTGAACATACTGTAAATTCTTGATATCGTATTGTTGTTCCGATTACAATGTCGGTGCTTACTCAAACATATCCTGATATGACCATATGAAGACATCTTTGAACTCTTTGAAGTAACTCAACAAGGTCATGCTTCATTTTTCGGTTATGCACGCTATCTTAAAGTCACAATCTCTATTGTCCCCTCATGAAGTAAGATTTCATTCCTGTTCTACCATCCTCAGCAAGTCTGAAAATAGGCTACAATCTGTGTCATCTTTAAAGTCATGAGATCCCTCTAAACACAAATCCCACTCAAAAGGAACTTCTGAGTCCGTAACAGCATCACTCATGTCATTGATATCTGGGGACCCATAGTAAATACCAAAGAATATACAAAAGAATGTATGAATAATCATTTGTACAATTATGGATGAATAAAAGAATAATATGGAAGAAGATCCGAAAGAATGAAAGTATAATTTATTCGAAAAAAATATTGGCTTAAAAAAATGAATGCAAAGATGTATTTTATTAGAATAACGACGTTCAGACATGAGCCTATTTCATAAAGGAATTCTTATTGCCTCTAGGCTGAAGGCAACAAGTGTGTTTTGAACATTACTCTAAGTAATCTCTAAATACTACAAGGGTTTCTTCTGCAGTCTAATTATTTAAAACACTCCCAAGTCTATAAGGGCGAAAATCTTACAAGGTCTCTTCTTCAGTTGTTTCATCGTGAACACTTCTCGACACCCCTTCATATATTGCATTCAATCATGACTGGGTACTAGATGAGCCATCTATTTTGACAATACCCATGTTGATGAATTTTTCAACTAGCTTTTTGAAGGTAATGCAATTTTTTATAGAATGCCCCGTAATTCTTGCATGATAATCACATTGTGCACTTGCATCATACCATTTAGAATACGGGGGCGGTGGAGGCTTCACATGTAAAGGAGAAACAACATGCGCATCGAATAAGCTTTGATATAGCTCCTTGTATGACATTGGAATTGGCGTGAACTGGAGCTTTTCAGTGCCTGGCTTCACACCTAATTCTTGTCTTGATGAACCCTGTTGATTAGCAATCGATTTGCCGTACGTATTCACGCTGTTCACCTCATTTCCCTTTTCTTTTGAGGCTTACCTTCTGTTATTTCCTCCAACATCAATCTTTCCACTCTTTATGGCGCTTTCAATCATTTCACCATTCATGATTATGTCAGAAAAGCTTTTTGTTGCACTCCCTAACATATGTGTGATGAATGGGGCCTTCAATGTATTAACGAAAAGCATCTTCATCTCTCTTTCTAAAAGAGATGGCTGAACTTGGACAGCAATCTCCCTCCATCTCTGTACGTATTGCCTAAAACTTTCACCAAGCTTCTTCTCCATATTCTGTAGAGTAATTCTATCAGGTACCATGTCAGTCACATGGCTGTACTGCTTTATAAACGCCTGTGCCAGATCTCTCCATGAATTAATCTGGGTACGGTTCAATCGATTGTACCACTTGGATGCTGCCCCTGCGAGGCTATCCTGGAAGCAATGAATCAAGAGTTGGTCATTATTGACATAACCGGTCATTCGTCTGCAGAACATGGTAATATGAGCTTCGGGGCTACTGGTTCCATTATATTTCTCAAACTCTGGCATTTTGAATTTGTAAGGGAGCACTAAATCCGGAATCAAGCTCAATTCTTTAGCGTCAATTCCATGGTAGCTCTCAGTACTTTCCATCACTCTAAGTTTTTCCTCCAGCCATTTGTACTTTTCCTCTAACTGTTTTGGCAATTCATCATTTATTTTCTCTTTTCCAGCCGTCTCATCGAAATCAGGGATAGCAGGATTAACAAAGTTGGCTTCGGGGTTAGAGTCTGATCCTGCATGGAAATTCATTTGCGTTGCAGCGTCACCCAGAGGATTAATGGTAACAGATGACCTACGCGGGTATATCTCAACTTGTTGAGGTGTAAAGTCTGGAGGATAGACAAGTCCCTCATTGTCTCATTCTTCAATATTGAGCATAGAGCCTTTTCCTTTATCAGTCCCTTTATTGAACCACTAAGTTAACTGAGCCGTCACACTCCCTTGAGACTCCATCATTTTGTCTATCATCTTTTGCTGCTCATTCACTTGCTTTTGAAGCAGCTCCTGCATTTCCTTTTGGGTTTGTTCTAATCTTTCCATTCTTTGATCCATATCCTTGATTTTTGATCGAGTACTGTAGTGGTGCTTGGTAGGTTGGTTGGTTTCCAGATTAGCTTAGGAGTGATTTAGATTAATTAGAATCCCTTAATGTATTTATTAATGCATATGAAACAATGCAATGCATGAAATGAATGCAGAAAAGACATCAATTTGAATTCAATTCCATATAAGAAAACTTTACTAGAAATTAAATTCCTTTACATAAAATGAATTACAAGTACAACTTTGCCCTAGTACCCAGAACTCTAATCTTTCTAAGTAACAAAGCTAATTCTTGCCCCCGATCTGACTCTAATTCATATTTCACACTCAGCGTGTCAGCTTGTACTGCTAAAGTCTGTTTATGGTCAGCTACTTCTCGAATCTGGACTACAATTTTCTCGATAAGATGATCTCTGCTTCTAACTTGATTCTGAAAATGGTGAAGCTGTTCATTATTATGACTCTCGTTTGCTTTCAAGTACTTGATCTGGATCTCACCATTTTGCAGCTCCGTCTCTAACTCTTCAATTCTTTTCTCCATTTCTTCAATCTTGCTCAAGCTAGCTTTTAACTCTATCGTAGAATTTCAGATTCGATACTGATGAAGAGATCTTTCCAATACAATCACCCTATCCTTTAACTCACCCTTTTCCTTTTGGCTTTCTGACAAACTCCTTTCTAAAGCCTCATTTCGCCTTTGTATCTCTTGAAATCTCTGTTCCCACTTATCAGCCTTGTCCTTTTCTTCTTGGATTTCTACTCGCCACTGTTCTGACATCTTTCCCAGCCCAGCAGTTCTCATTGACAAACGTATTTTTTTATAATCCGTCTTCAGACTACCCAGCTCATCCTCAACCTTGCTTTTCTCTTTCTTTAACTTTTCATTTTCAAGCTTCTGAACATCTATATCCAATCTTAAGTTCATCTTTTCCGCCTCTATTTGCTCTATCTTTTTCTCCAACTCTGCATTTCTCCTTTCAAAATCTTGCTTTATAATTTTCAACTCAGAAGGAATGACTCGCAAATGCTCTTCTATTGACTGGCCTTCTTCCTGATTTAACTTAGGTGTATTATCATTAATCCTTCTAGCCCACCATTGATGATACTCAGGAGTTGTCATTAGACCCACAGCTAGCCTCTTCATTCGGCGAGTTTGTTTCCACACACTAGCCATCTCTTGAATCGTCTTTCTATAACCATCATCCTTGTACGAAAATTCACAATCAACTATCCCTTAGGTCGCAGGTAAAAATTGCCTTGACCTATATTGCCTTAGTACCAATAATGAGGCGTATCCAGTAGCTCCCCAAACCCCTAGCAAAGGAACCCAATCAAAACTACCACACCTATACAGGATCTCATCTGAAAGTAACCAAGGAGCTCTCCACTCAATGTCATCTTCTCGAATATTTTGAAGAATTACTATCCACTTCTTCTTCGAAATGTTGTCTCTCCTAGGTGTAGCGACTATCTCCTTTAGTGGCGAATAATTTTCAGAGAAAACCCGATACGACACTTTATCCACCTTCCAAAAGTGACTGTGAAACCACTCGAGTAGAAGCTATGCACATCCAATAAATCTACCTTCACCTGTCCTCCGGCATGCACTCAATGACCTGAAAGTTTCTGCCAAAATTGCTGGAATCGGTGTAACTTTCTTATCGAGCCGGTAGAACAAATCAGTGACCGTTTCATCCACATACCCCAAGGCTTTAGGGAAAACAACCAAGCCATATATACTTAAAGCAAAAACATCTAACCTTTTTCCTGACATCTGGGTGTGTGAGGATTGCATCTTTCAAGCCTCTCCAAGGAATGCACTTGCTATCCCCCTTTTGCTTAACTCGTGCAGTGACCCACTGCTCACTCATCCCTGTTATACCTATCAGCTTCTTTGAAAAGGTTGGTACATTTACCGCTCTCGAGTAAACTCTATCCACTTGAAACTTTGAATATCGGAGTAAAGCCACATATTTTTCTATCGTAGGTACCAAATCGACATTCCCAAACATGAAGCAACTGTAAGCAGGATTCCAAAACTGGACGAGGGCTCGAAACAAATGTTTGTCTACCTTCACATCAAGCAAATAAGGCAAGTCCCCATAATTATCGTAAAATAACTACCTAGCCTCATTATTCCATTGATTCCAAATTTCTTTCAACTCTTGCAAATTGTTTTGAGTTACACTGATGCGAGTAAAATATCATAATTCCGATACATACCCATCGGCCAAGCTATCACCCTTTTCTTGCTGTGTTGTTTCAGACCAAGTTCGGACAGCCGCATTGTCCTCCACTTTATCAAGAAACCCTTTTTCCATGTCAAGCTTTCTATCTAGCAACCGAATCTGAACTGACGCCTTTTATGATGAAATGAAATGCCATGTCATGTCATGCAAACAAAATAAAACAAAAAAGGTTAGTGTCATATAATAATATAAAATATAATCAAGAAACAGTAAAACACCTAATCGGATATCTACTAGGGTTCAGTATAATTCTACCTAGGGTGGATTCCTAAGGTTCATTATATGAAGTTTTGGCTTCTAGGGTAAAGGTACCCGAACCAGTAGATTCCTCCATCCTCACCCATTATAGGCTCATATGGATCGAGTTCGGTTCAGGGGAATACATTTTCCTATGGCTGCACGGAGATGAAAATCTCACGAAGACATAGGTACGGATGTATCCCGGAAGCAATCCACTACCCTACACGGAGGTGAAAACCTCACGAAGGCATAGCTTCTCACTCCCACTTAAAAGGGTAAAAATGTTCAACTCATGAAATGCATAATGCAAACAATATTTAATGAATAAGATAATGAATGCGAAAGGATGTTATGATTTTTTTTAAAAAAAATATTTTTCTCGACCGTAAGACAAAAATTAATCAACTTTTTGGCTCGACTCTCTTCTTTTTTTAAAAAAATTTTCCCAGCGGAGTCGCCAAGCTGTCGAAACCATTTTTTTGAAAACAAAAAATTTTAGGTTGCCGACTTTAAAAAATTAAAATTAGGAGTCGCCACTAATCTTTTATTAAGGTGTGATTGGGTCACCTAAAACGACTTTGGTCTACGAATTTTAGAAAAACAGGTTCGGAAGTCGGTTACATATGAGGAAGGATTAGCACCCTTATTACGCCCAAAAATTAATACCTAGTTAATTAATTAATGTCTTAAGGTCGAAAATTTTAAAAATATAATCTTTAAAAACTTAAAACGTTGCATATTAAGACCATTTTCAATTCAGAGAAGCAAAAATGCCACACCCAATACGTTAGGGCACAACATTCTAATTTCCCCCAAAATGAATTAGGTCAGAATATTTATACAATAAAACTTTAAAAGAACATCCACTCATCCAAGATTTAAGAAATCACACTCAATACGTTAGGGTATGATCCCTTTAGAATCCCAAACTCGGAATATTTCCTTTACTTTAAAAGAACATCCACTTATCCAAGATTTAAGAAATCACACCCAATACGTTAGGGCACAATTCCTTTAGAATCTCAAACTCGGAATATTTCCTTCATGATTTTTTTAAAAAAATCTTCATTTCGAGAAATCAATGCGTCACATCCAATACGTTAGGACACAACGTGTTGAATTCCCAATAATGAGTTTTTATTTTTTTTGATTGAAGAGAAATGCTCGATTGTCGGATTTAACGAAGAAAATCGGAACCCAATACGTTATGGCTCAATTCCATTGAAAATCCTAAATACGAATATTATCTCAATTTTAAAAAATTTCTATCTTTAAATTTGAGTAAAAAAATGATGTAACGTGATTTTATACATACAAATGCTATAATAATAATAACAATAATAAATACATCATCGACATAAAAATAATATAAGCAAATGAATAAACGAAATAAAAAAAAGGTAATCCATGACATGCAAATATTAAGTGTAAACACAATTATACAATGGATGGGATAGCAAACAAATAAATAAGGATCAAAAGACGTATAATATACACATGAAAATTATGAAGATTAAAAATATACATATAATTTACAAATAAAATTTTGGGTTATAGAATTTATATATAAATACAATACATAATATACTTATGCAAATAAAGAAAAAGTATAATTATACGTACATATATAAAATAATAAAAAATAGGTATATTTAAAAAAAGAAAAAGTGAGTATTTAATCATTAAAAAAACGTAAATATATACATATAAATATAAAAATATTCATTAAAAAAATATAGGAAAATATTCGTTTAAAAAATATATATACATGTACATATAAAAAGAATATACACGGATAAAAAAATTAAATAATGAGTACATTATCAAAATTAATTTTTAAAAAAAATATACATATATATACATATATAAATGTGAGAAAAATATAAGTTAAAAATATGTGCATAAAATATACATGTATAGATTTTAAAAAAAAAAAATGATTACGTTATTAATTAATAAAGTAAATGAAAAGAACAAAAAAATAAAAGAAAAACTAAATTGAATTGCAATAAAAAAACTGGGGTAAATCTGTAAATAAATAAAAGTAAAAGGATTAATTTGAACGCGCAAATTACATAGAGGGGCTGGAAGGGAAATTTTCCCTTCTCCTCTAAAACGACTCCGTTCAACTTAGACCCAATTGAAATAAAAGTAAATAAAAGGGTAAATTAAGAAAAAAAAACTTAATTACAAAAACATTAAAAGGCGGAGGGGCTAAATAAAATAAATAAAATTCGCAGTGGTATCACCTTCTCCCTTTTTTAAAATCATAAATAAGTAAAAAAAATAATCGAAAGAAAAAAATAGTAAGCCACCTTTAAAAAAAACTGCCAATCGTTCTCTTTTTTATTCCTCTTCCCCTTTTCTCCATTCTTTTCAATGAATGGAGAGGCCTCTATTTATAGTTGAGCCTCCCCAAATCCAACGGTACAAATCAATTACATCAACGGTTGAGATTAAAGGGTATCTACAAATTAAATCTCTAAGATTACAAAATCATATATTCTAAGATTGCATATCATATCTAAGATTGCATATATCATATCTAAGATTGCATATCATATCTAAGATTGCATATCATATCTAAGATTATGTTTCCATATGTGAGCCCGGGCTAAAATTGGATATTACATAAACATTTTCTAAAATATATAGTTTAATAATTTTAAATTATTATAATAAAATTTTGGTTTTAGAAAAAATTGTATATTCATTTCTAAATAAATTTGGTGCTGTCAAGTGTAGGACTTAATTTATCAATGTCTTTATCGCCATCTTGATGTTGTTACTAACGATTTAAGCTATGCAAATTACGCAGTGTTTAACTGACGGTCAATGTCATATTTTTCATTGCTGATGTTAGATACCATAATAATCAACATGAACAATTTATAACAATATCCCTTTTCACAAAAATTAAGTCTCGCCATCGACTGCGAGTGTGAACCAAAGTTGTGACTAGAGGGGAGGCAAATTGCACGAGACAAACAGGAAAATGGTTGTGCCTGCATTATATCACACTTATATACGTGTGATCACGTATTTAGAATATATAAATGCGTTTATAAATAACATATAATAAATAATAAAATGTAAATTTTAAAATTAATAAACAAAATTAAAATAGAAATTAATTTAAATTGTGAATAAAAAAATTTAAATAGATAAATACATTCAAATTGTACATCATAGTATTTTCATTTTTTCTTGAGTTGCTATTGACTTAACTTATGACACTAAAAATTCCTATAAAAATCAAATGTTACTTTAGTTAAAATGACAAAATTGGTAAACAATATATGTAGTGTTTTGAGTTTATATTCCATAAGCATGAAATTTGTTTAGATTTTATATAAAAAGATAAAAATACCATTAAATTAATAATTATTATTTTATTAAAATAAAATCTTTTTAGTAATTTAATAATTAAATTGAGACCTAATTTTGGATGACAACAATTCAATCAAAATCTTTGTATATAATATATATGTGTATTGCAAGAGACAAGAGGAACCAATTTGGTAAGATGTAGACATCTGTATTTTGTACATTTTTCGTAGATATATATAATCTTTATTTAAAAAATTCAATTAGATAGTTCATAAACACTAATTTAAAGATTAAAAAATATTTGACAAAAAATTTAGACTGCTTCATACAAATTAAAATAAAAAATACAAATCAAAACAATATATATATGTATATAGTGAATGGATTATATGAAATTGTGATTCTACTCCATCCTTATCATTTTCCGATGGGAGGATGATCAATCATATTTTTCTCCTGATTTTGAATTTTTTTTAGTTGGATTTGAATTCTTTTAGGAGGAAAAAGATAAAAATCAGGAGGAAAAATTTAATTTATCATTTTCCTAGTAGAAAGGGATAAGAATGACGTCATAGTTTCATACAATATTTTCTCATGTACGTAAACCCTCTTAATTAAATTTTATCATATTATATATTTATATTTAAAAATTATTAAAAGTGATGCTAAAGTTCTCTTTACTTATATAAAAATATATGTATGCCTTAGTTACCAACTAAATTTTGACAAGTGTGCGAACTTTGCATTAACAAAAAAAGTCTAATATATTTTCATATAATTAAACAAAAAGTATTTCATTTCAAACTGAGTTAAGCATGGCCAGCACAGTTGTGGGCCAAAGTAATGGAGAAATATGTGACAAATGGGGTCTCCTGTTTGATTATTTTAGGTAAATCAGAAAACCAACAACAAAATTTTATTTTTTAAATATGTTTTTATCAACTACCACATTTTGCAATCTAACCCTCGAACTCTCTTTATAAGCAGCCTACTTCCTCCTATGTCAAACTCCACCACACCATTATCAGTAATTTATATAAGTGTTGGAAGGAAAAGAGCAAAAAAGGTAGCTAGGGTTCTTCATGTCTGGAGCTTCAAACAAAATCACAGATGATGAGCTCAATGCTCTCATCTTAAGACTTGGAACATTGCTTCCTCAGCTCAATCATGGCCGCCATGGCAGGGTAGTGTTTTCCTCTCTCTTTTCTTTATCCTATCCTCCTCTCTTGTTTCCATGTCATTGACAAGGCTGAAGTAACTGAAAACCATGCATGGTTAGGCAAGCTCTTTAGTCTTTACGATGACAATGTTCTGGTAATAACTGAACAATAAACAACAGGGAACCCTATGATCCTATGCAGACATTTTGGACTGACAATCATGATCAGGATAAACTGTATTATTTTATGTAATAACCCTTTTTTTGGTATATGATTTTATGTTTGTAGGCATCATCATCGACAACGAAAATTTTGAAAGAAACATGCAGTTATGTCAGAAGATTACAGAAAGAAGTAGATGATTTGAGTGAGAGGCTATCGCAATGTCTAGATTCCATGGATATATCTAGCTCTGATGCTGAATTTCTTACAAATTTGCTTCAACAGTAAAGCTTGTCCCCTTTCCCTTCTCAAATTGTCTCAAGTTTCAACGACAGACAAATGCTTGTGTCTTTTTTTTTTTTTTTGGTTATGTGAAACTGTTTCTTAATTAATATCCCAATTTGATTGGGCCTGGGAGAGTAATTAGAGTATAAATAATGTATATAAAAATTGAAAGTACTTTTCCAACTTTCATTGTATGATTGTATCTGTCTCATCTTGTTCTTTCTCCTTTGTCTCCATTACACTAAAATATTTTGGTGTTGGGCCCATCGAATTACGACAATTAATATCTTTTATTTTCCCTCAGTTTTCCCATGTCTATGCCATTATTTTTTTTCTGAATCCAAGATTTTACATATTTTTTACCACTCAATTTTGATCATATTTCTTCATTAATTATACTTTTAACCCTATAAATTTTGAAAAAAATAAACAATTTAATTCTTATAATCAGCATTTAAAAATATAATAATTTATGTTTGGCCACTCCAAAACTTTCATATTTAGTTTTTAAAAGTACTTCTAATTTGACTTCTTCTTTTTATAGAAATTTGTAATATATCGTACGTGAATTTAAGTTTGTAGTTACTTTTTTTGAGTTTAACTTAATTAGATTGGATTATGCAAGTGGGTGGGTGGTTAAAAGAAAGAGTAGTCCATTTTTTAAGGAAGGAGAGGTGAACAAAGTAATGGATTGCCAAACAACCCGTATCATCACCAACAAACATTACATGAAATGTCAAACTCCATCAGTAAACCAAATAGTAGACACTCTGTAAAATAGGTGTTGGATAGTTCAATTATGGTCAACCCAGGGAGCCACCTATTGGATTCAGGAGGCACCAGCTTGCTATCCTAGCACTGCAAAGAACGGATAGTTATCGCTGCTCTGTGAAACCAGCCTCACGCATTACCATTCTCCCTAGGATCCCACGAGACTCACAGCTTTCGCTCAAATCCCGTGGATCACTCCTTGCTTGGAAAGGAGCCAAGGCCGGTGATTTGCCACAATGAATCCGACCGCTTAAGCCAGACCAGATGTTCTATAACCCCAAATACCCCACCTGGGTCACAAGCTTGCGTTACCAAGCTCGGCGAATAACAGCACTGCTTCCATCCTATATTAATAACATGAACACTTTTCCTAAAATACCTATGTGGGATTAGTTTACCTTTTCTGAGTCTGCTGTTGTCAGGTTTTTTGAGTTTAAGACCTTATCAGCTGCTTAAATTCAATGCTCTGATTAATATTGATGATTGACAAAGATCAACTCCACACAGTCACCTGAAACTAAATAGGAATTTCCATGTCTGGACAAAACCCTGGCATATTTGATAAACATATCAAGTGCTAAAATGATAACCCCATGTCACAGGCATGAGTTAATTGAAGAATAGCAATATTGTTTTTAATTAATTAATTTTTTTAAGAATATATAAAAATATATATTTTATCAGGACATTTTTCATTCCATTAAGGCTGAATCTTTTTGGATCCAAATATCAAAGTATAAAGATAATTTTCCTTTTCAATTCCCACAAATAAATCAATCGTTGTTGAGACTTAGGGGGCTAACTCCTGGATTTAGAAAGGATTCTTAAAAGAGAGGGATATTTTGGAGTGAGAGAAATGTCTGGGTATTCAGTGATAACAATATCGTTCATAGACAGCCTGACATTAGTCTTTCTTGTCATGAGAATCATATAAAAGTGACCACTACTAGACAATAGTTGTATAAACTGGTGTAACACTGGAAAATATCGAAATTGAATAAAATTGCAAATAGTCAAAAGTTGAGCTAGGGACTAATTTGCAAAGGAGAAAGAAGTGTAGTAAGTCTAATGTGAGAAAAGAAAAGAAGTGAATTGATATTAAAAGGGGCTTGATTGGTGATTTAACAAAAACTAGCTATGGCAATTAAATCATGATTAAAGATGGTGGGGATTAAACTTAATTTCGTCTTTAATTTCCTTCACCATTGATCTATTAGCAATGAGATAAAATAACCTTTGTGAAGCAGTGAAACAAAACAAAAACAAGCATGAAAATTACTAGATACAGAAAGTAAGCGTAATATGAAAAAGTAATTGGGAACTTGCACTATCTACCATATCAAAGTTTCAAGCAACCTATCATAATTACATAACATTACACAACCATTCATACTTCTTCACACTCACAAAAATGTCTCTTTCCCAGACACTTCATCTTGACAGCATATATGTATATATTATGGGTTGTTACTTGCTACACATAGAGCTACAAGGTTCAATATCTGTAGCCATCGTCATCATATATGTAACCACTGCTCCTCGACTTGTCAGCCTGCAAACCCATGGAAGAACAATGGATTATTACAAAAACCAACAGTAGTCAAATTTTTCAAGAGCTTCTATCAGTTAATAGCGAACCAACATGAATGGATGAAAATAAAAAGATGCTGCAAAATCAAACTTCCTTGTATGAATTACAGCTCGCAAAAACATGTAACTGAAAGAGAATCCGATCATTGATGGCATACCCTATGAATGAGCTTCTCAAATGCATCAGTCCCGTTCTCTTCAATGTATCTCTCGGCAGCAGTTAAAATATCATCTGATTTACTGAAGAAGTCCTTCCTCGGGACATACCAGATGTTAATTGTCTGTTGTGGGTTCATAAAGAAAGGTCTCAAATAATGCTCGTAAACATAAGCAGCACCACTGAAGTACGGGATGACCAGCCAGCAGGTGAAAATCAACTTCGCGTGAGACCAGATTGGGATCCTGTATTCATGTTCTCAAATGTTTCAGCAAGGTATAGGCAAATGCAATTTCTGAATGTGCATAATTATGATAAGAAGCCTTTAGCATACAACTTCCCTTCTTTAAAATCAGCATAAGTATCATGAAGTTTTTCGCACAACTATCCGAGAAACTAAACCAGGGCAAAGAAATATAAAGATAAGTAATTAACACATTGGTGAAACTTCAATATAACCAAGTTAGATTTATCTTGGCAATGCTTTCCACTTTTTCGATGGAATCGATTTGTTGAAATAAAGTGAGTTGAAACCCTTGGTAAAGAAATGGGTTCCTCTTCTAGTGGATGAGAAGCTAATTAAAGAATACAACAGGTTTGGTCACCTAAATTGTCAATTTTATAAGCACAATAACCATTTTTTTTCTTGAGTTGGTCAACTAGAATCATAATTGTTTAATCAAATGAAAAATCTGAGCTTTCCCTCTCTCAGACACCCCCAAAGCAAAAGAGAAAAAGTTAACTCGGATTCCCGGAAACGGGAAATGTATATATAGGGATAGTGTTAGAGCAAGAAATGTGCTATCTAGGAGCAACACAAACTTGATCATTCAAGAGCATAAAAATTTACCATTCAATGACTTTGGCAAAGGTGAGTTCCAGCAATGTAATCATGGAATAGAGAACCCAATATGTAAGCCATTGTCGGTCATCGGCACGAGACTCGGATTCAATTGCCCTAACTGAGGCATAACTGTTTAAGAATTCAATGCCATGGAACAATTAAGCCAATTCAAGTTCAGACAACTTGTAAATTACACCAATTAAAAGGGTAAGAGAAAAAAAGTAAATGAAACCCCAAAAAGATTGAAAAACACACTCACAGAGGATACAGAAGACTAATAACTGGCCTGCAAAATTAACCCAAAAACCAAATTAGAAAATAAAATATTAAAGATATTCAGGAACACACACAAATAGCTTGAAGTTAAAAGTATACAATAAGCCTAAAACTCTATTTCTGTTCTCTTAGTTGATGTTTTAAAATTTACATTTTTTAAAGCAGCAATAGCATACATATATAAAATACATGACCCAAAGTAGAAACAAGATAAATGGGGCAAGAGGAAATTACCCAGCAAGAACATCAAAGTTCTTAAAAAAAACCTTAAGAAAACTTCCAGCCCCAGATCCCATCTTCACTTTCCAAGGCTCTTTTTCTTTCTGAAACCTCTGATATAATTAAAAAAGGAAACTAACCCAAAGCTTTGGTTTTGTTCTTATTGGGGCAGTTGCTTGAGTGAAAAGTGTGTTTTGTATGCGTAAGAAAGCTGAGCTGCTTAAGATGCTAAAAGCTGGTTTGTAAGGAAGGTTGGGGTTGTTTGGCGGTTGGAATCTAACGGTGGATAGTTTAAGAGTGACTAAAATGGACGGCTATGGATGTTCCTTAACTTTCAACAGAAAGAAATTTAGGGGCTTCTTTTGCTTATTCGTTTGGTGGAACCAATCACTCTCGTAGGGGAAATACCATGAAAGGGACTTTCTTCCACTGGAATTACATGATTGCCATTCCCTTTGTCTACGTAGCTCTCATATGAACCGAGTCGGGCCGAATTACCATTTCAAACTTCTTAGCATTTTGTCTAAACTTGGTTCCGCTATTAACTGGGTTTTTTTTATTAATAAAATTTTCAAATTAATATTTTTATTAATAAATTTAAATAACATAATATGATTTTATTATTAATTAAAATTTTGAATTTGAATTAGCAAGTTGACAATTAATTTTATCACAATTCAAGCACAATATATCTAAAGTGATTGTAATCACTTATATGATAAGGAAATCAACCCCGAATATTTCAAAGCGGAGAGCAAAAATTGACAAAAGAATCGAGTATTTACCAAACTAGAGAGGATAACAACAAAATTATCCCTAAAATCACTCATAAAACTAACATTACATGCATAAGCAAAACTAAAAAGTATGTCATAAGAGTAGATAAAAACTTTTAAAACTGAAGACTTATTAAACAATGGAAAAACAAACAAAATATATATAAAAAACTTAAGACAACAAGTGAAATAATTTATTATTCTGAAATATTCTCAAAACAGAAACAAGTTAAGAAGTTGACGAAGAGTCACCCACTTTCCAAGAAAAACTACTGGTTACCGATGGAGTTTTAACAAACGACAAACACTGTCATTTATCCATCACAACTTGTGAAGACAACAAAGAAAGGGTTGATTGGAGAGGAAAAAGGCAAGAGATAGCCAACTCGACCATAAACAAATGCCTTTTTTATTTTGGAGTATTGAATACGCCCATAATTCAAAGCTTCATGTTACTCTTCCCAAGAGACATGTCAGATCCAGGGCATCCCAATTCAATTGAAGGGGATGACAGTTTCTTATTCCTAATCTATAAAATAATAATTTCGATCAAATCACACATCGCAGTATACTAGACCCTCTAATTCTTTGTAATGGCCCAAATTTGAGGTTATCAGAACAGTGGTTTCGAGACCACAAATCCGATGAGAAAAAATTTATTTTTCTTATATTTTTATGGTCTACAATTTCACAAAATGATTTTTTGAAAATTTCGTTCGAAAATTTCGACGTTTGGGCACTCAATTTAGTCAAAAGGACTAAATTGTAAAAAGTGCAAAAGTTGAGTTCTACATGTTAGAGGTGTCCAATTGTTATGAAACTTTAAATTGGAGGTCTTTATATGATAATTATACCATTGGTAACTTGGTAGACAAAAATGGACATGAGATAAGTGAAATAGAAAATTTTTAAGTTAGGGGCAATTTGGTAATCTAGTAATTAAAATGAATTAAAAGGGAAAAAGATGGCAAAAATCATCATCTTCTTCATATGAACGAAATCAGCAAGGGGGAAGCCATAGTTAGGGTTTTCAAGCTTCCAAGCTCCATAGTAAGTGATCCCAAGCCCCGTTTTTAATGTTCTTTACGTTTTTGAGATCCCGGTAGCTTAATTTAGCTTATTCTAGCAATAATTTAACCTAGGGTTTATATTTGGAAAAATACCCATAGGTAAAAAGTGTTTATTTTGATGTTTTATGATAGAATATGAAGCTAGAAATTATGTTAAACAACTTTTGCTAAGCGATTTTAAGTGAAAACGAGTAAAACGACATAATCGGTAAAAATACCTAATGTTCATAAGTACATGTTAGAGTGGGAATTTGATGTTGCCATAGAAGGGAAAAATGTTCAGAATGTTATAAAACATAAGAATAAGAGATGAAGTTTAATTTCCGAGCCTTGGGGCAAAAATGTAATTATGTAAAAGTTTAGGGGCAAAATTGTAATTTTGAAAAAGTTAGAGTCGAGGGCTGTTTTAATGAATGTGATTATTAAATAAGTTAAATTTACTATTTTAGATCAAGAAGTACGAAACTCGAGGTTAGACAAAGGGAAGAATAAAGTTGAAGACTAAGTTGGTGAATTTGGCTATAATTGGTACCGAGGTAAGTTTACAGTAAATAAATGCAATATTTCAATATTTATTATTAATGCTGTTAATTTCCAGCAATTATGAATTTATTTTATGAATTTATTTGATGATGATCCAAGCATGAAATGATAGAGAATTAAAGTTTAAAAGTCCCGTTGATACATAAGGATGGTTCTGGATACGAATGTCATGACATTTGGGTAAAGAGATCCCATGTAAGACCATGTCTGGGACATGGCATTGGCATCCTTAAGATCATGAGAGGTCCCCTGTAAGACCATGTCTGGGACATGGCATGGGCACCGAGACGAGAGGTCCCATGTAAGACCATGTCTGGGACATGGCGTTGGCACCGAGATGAGAGGTCCCCTATAAGACCATGTCTGGGACATGGCATGGGCACCATCACGAGAACATCCCATGTAAGACCATGTCTGGGACATGGCTTTGGCATGTTATTATCAGAAGAGACCCGAGTATCCTTATTATTCCAATGTAGCTCAACGGGCTTGTAAACGAATCATGTTCATGAAAGTTCAGTTTAAAGCATAAATGGCAAGCTCAGGTAATTTGTAAGACTTAAGAACTTATTATACTATCAATTGATGTTCAACGATGCAGCAAGGATTGAGTAAGTTATGCACACAAGTATTCTAAGTAAACAAGTAAGAGAACTAGTATAAGATTAACTAAAGAGTAAACTAGAGATATAGACATTGAGTTTAATTATTTAAGTTAAATATTGTTATTTATTTGCTAGTAAACTTACTAAGCTTTATGCTTACTTCTTTTATTTCTCTTTCTCTTATAGTATTGCAAAGCTACTTCAAGGATCCTAAAGAAGTCGGAGATCGTCCACACTATCAACTACAACTGCTCGGTATTTTATATCGAAACACGTTTGAGTTATGGCATGTATAGGGATTTAGTTATTTTGTATGTTTGTAATGATGATTTTGCTAATGAGTGATGTGTAAGTATTTGATGATGTATGGTTATTAAAATGGTTAAGGATGAAGGTGTTTGTTGTTATGAAAGATTAGGTGATAAATTATGCATGGAAATCATGAAAGGATAAAATTTTGCAAAGAAACAGAATTCAGGCAGCACAGTGACGTGAATTTGAAAAATCACCCAAGATAGTATAAAATGAATTAGAGGGTGAATGATATATGGAATTAAAGCTTGTTGAGTCTATTTTCATGGAAAAATAACGGTGTAGAAAAAGGAAATTTATATTTTAAGATATGTGAATTTTAGTAAGATAGGGTCAGAACTGTTTTTGGAGTCCCCTGTTCTGAGTTTAGAAAATAATTACAAATTGTACAAAAATGGTTATGAGTTGAAATTTACATGCTTAGATTCCTTAATGAGTCTATTTTCTATAGAAACAAGTAATAACTTCATATGAAAATCCTATAGTGAGAAAACTTATTTTTAGTGACTAGAGGTCAGGGCAGTCTGGTGGTGACACAGAGGAGACTTTAACTAATAAACTGTACTAATTTGCTGAACCAAAAATTCTAAAAATTTATGATGAGTAGATATATGAGTCTAGTTTCATGGAAAATTTACGGGATTAAATTTCGAGTTCTGTAGCTCAAGTTATAATTAATTTAGTAACTGCTGCGCGATTAGACAGATTTGCTGCGAATAATGAAATAAATTTTCAAACCTAGTTTTTATGCTCCGAATTGGTAAGATAAGCTAAGTAATGCCTCGTGCTCGACTCCGGAAACGGTCTCGGGTAAGGGGTGTTACATTCTTTAAGAGGTTTGTCAAAAGATTGGTGATATAACTAGGAAGACGTTTCAAATACCATACATGAGTTATTAGACATGCTCGCCTTATATATCCCATTTGATATCTTTGTATCCAAGAACCAACAAATTCAACTCCGCATTGTTCACAAAATTTAAGGCCTTCCTTTTGAATCCATTTGAACAATGGATTTTTCATGTTGTCAAAGAGTTGAACAATGAAAATAGATGGCGAGTGCCTGATTGAATTGATCGGGTCATGTAGGAACAAGGTTCAAGTCTACTAGTCCATTAGGATGCCTCAACTGCATATATCACTGCACTTCCACTTGACACTTGACACCTATCATAATGATAAATGGCTCGTCTCACCATGACCTTCTCTTGAATTCTCCAAACTTCTGTCACTCAATCCCCGCAGGGACAGAGAACCCCTTGCCATCTCAACTGTGCTATCTGAGGCTTTAGGAAAGTCAAAATAGGAGAGCACTCATCTTGGGGTGAGCTTACTACATAGATGCTTTCAGCAGTTATCCGCTCCACACTTGGCTTCAGTGGCTGGCACCACCATTGAGCAAAACAAAAGATAAAGAAACAAATAGTTCAAAGGAGAAAAAGAGAATTTTTATAATAACACATGTGAATAATATTTAAATATCTATTTTAAATGTACCAAAAAGAATAACTATTTTTAGATAAACCTAAATAACGTTAGAATTTTAAATCCAGAATAAATCGCAAGGTGGAATTCATGAAAATTCCAAACACATTAAGATTTGATAAGTCAAATTTTAAAGATTAAAAAAAAAAACTTTCACATTCGAAAGCTGGTGACTTTTCAAGTAAATACATTTTATTATTTTCATATCAACACAAAATTTTAATTCTTTTTGATAATTGACATTTTATTTAGTTTGAATTATATAAACCTCATAATTTTCATGAGATTTCACATCATAAAAGCATAAATTGGTAAAAGTAGAAAGAAAAAGCATTTTTGAATAAATATTCTTAATTATGTAAAACGAAAAACAATATATCGTTTCATTCACCATCAAGGGACACCATCATAAAATAACTTTGTGATATTTTAAATAAATAAAAAGAAGGCCATTAATACATCAAATCAAACTCGTTGATAACATCCCAAATTCATGTTTGGAGTAGTAGAAAGGTATCTTAGCATATTTAATCCCGGCCAAAATAAAACTATGAATTGTACCCTATCGTAACAACTCTGTAGGAGAAATGGAAGTTGAAATATGCTTAAAATTGCATCTGAATTTGGAACTTCAGGTACTTGAGCAACCCATTTGGAACCTGCGCACCTTCATTTTTCCATTTAAGGCAAGGGCCAACACATCATATTCCTCCACATACCACAGCTCCTTTACCTTTGCCTGTCATCAAACACAAAACCAACCAATCATATTTTATATATATTGAGTACAAAAACACAGTTGACATAGATAACAAGGCATTCACATTCAACCATGTCCTTGCCGGTAGGACTAATCCTATGCCTAGTACAAGAGGATTCACATATTTGATGTTCACGTTCTTTGACAATGTAACAAAAAGTTCCAGTGCTCGAGTACTTCCTATGATGCGAGAATTGCATGCTAACTAAGAAAAGATGGTGAAGAATTGACAAATTTGATGCCATTCTCTTGTTGTTCTTCCACAAAATGAGCTCAAAAGTTTCCCAGAGCCATGCTTTCTACAAGTTCCACAGTTCAACATCAAAGAACTTAGATATAGAACATGATACAATGTACTTAAATTAAATGTCCTTTAAAAAACAGGGATTACCTCAGTTCACGACAGTTAAAATGGTAGCAACAAAGTAGTGACCAAGAAACTCCCATCCCGAATACTAATATTTTCATCATAACAAATGTGCCTTTGTTTATAGTCATTTGCATGCATCTCTGATCCAATTATCATTTTCATTCTAGTTTTTGCAAACAAATTTACATCATATTGCGGAAGAACAACCAAATCATGCCGTGTTTCTATCATGTATAGTTGTTACCAAGACTTTTAAACAATCTTTAGTTATCATTAGATGACTTTCCTACCAAAAGTTCTAAATATCACAAAGGATATCCGATTAGATTAAAAGACGTATATGTTTCAAGCAGGTACTAAGGTAAAAACTCAATTATGAGCAAGAGAAACCAAGAAAACAGAAAACCTGCAGTAACCATGGTATTCAGTACAGTTTTTATGGAAATTGATTTGGGTTACGATTGGAAGTATTTTGTTCAGTTCAATTTTATATTCATGTTCAAACCAAACTGAATTTTATATTTATTAAATTTCAATACATTTAAATTTTTATGATATGAAAATCAATAATTTACATCTAAGTTACAGAAGAAAAAAAAAACTTAAAAGCATTATATAAAAAACATAAACTTTTTTTAATTTAAAAAAAATGAAACAACCCAAACCGATTTTGACTCGGGTAGATTAGTTATCAACTGTATTTGATTCAATTTCAGTTCCAGAATACCACACCCAACCAGCAAATGTCTTTTCTAAAACAAAACTGTCTCTTATCACTTTCAGGTGAGAATATCATACTATTCTTGCATGAATTGTCAATTGGGCCAAAGACAAGATTTGAAGTTGAGTTCTTTCTTTTCCTTTTTGTAGTTCAGATTTTAGTTATTTATATTAGTTGAAATAATATGCAAAATAAAAGAAACAGTCTTGCAGGAAAGTCAAAAAAAAGGAAAAAATAAAAGTTAAGGTTCAATAAAAAAAAAGTACATATATCAGTGCATTGGAGTGCTTGACACCATTGCTAGCATATGATTTTGTCAACAGAGGAACCTGGCTTCTATTTCCTCATTGTGAAAGTTATAACTAATAAGAAAACATTCAAAAGTAATAAGCAAACCATGAAAAAAAAAAGAATTTTGTAAAAGTTATGAGAGACATCAAGTATGATATTTTAGGAAAAAACAATTCTATGAAAAGTGAAAAAAAACATTTATACAAGGAAATATTGATAATACTCTTTTTTTTTCTTCTTTACGGAAAACAAAACACACAAGAATTAAGTGGAAAGTTTGAAAAGCTTCAACTTAGAAGTTATAAAAAAGTTACGGGGGCCAAGAATAGAAATAAATAAAAATAAAAGACTCGGAGTTAAATTATGATTTTCAAGAAATTTAAAAGAGAGGAGAAGGGGGTGGCCGATTAAAAATAAAGTAAATAATCAAAAAGTGGGGATCATGCACATGTGAGATTTCATGCATGAGCGGATTAAAAATAAAGTGATCAATCAAAACATGAGGATCACGCATAGGAAGCTATTCAGACAATGAAAATGCATGCCAAGTAATGATACAAAGAATAACTACTTGCCTTAAATCCACGGATTTCATTGTTTAGTTGAGAGACTAGCTTATGGAAAAGTTTGATTGGATTTGAAGTACTATCAGTGTCCTGCATAAGACATGCATTGTATACATATATGTAAGAATATGAGCTTGAACCAATCACATAATTCTTGTAACTTCAATTCACCATTAGATCTAAACAAGGAAACTAATATAACAAGCTTTGCCAGCCATACTTTTGCCATAGTGGCAAAAAGTCACAGTTTACTCATACAAGAGTCAAGGGAAACTTTACAATGCTTGAGTCAGCAAATGGGCTTCTCTCAAATTACAACAGCAATAACTATGTAGTATTTCATGGTTCAAATATCATGGCAATATAAAAAGGAATGAAAATATACATGTTGACCTACGGAACTCAAAAGAACATTGAAAGGGATGAAACAAAGAAGATGAATTTGTGATTGAAAATTCAGTCTCACAATGTGTGGGTTTAGTCCAACATTATGTTGGATTTATCCAGTTATTTTCTGGTCCATTGGTTAATTTCTTATATGGATGTAAAAATTGGCATTAATTGTAACTACTCTTAATGTACTTCTATACATGTAACTTCATAAAAATTAAGAATAAAAAGGAAACTACTGTAACTGGATAGAACTTAAAAATAATACCATGAGTGAAGCTTTAGGGTGACTCAGAAGCCTTGCAAAAGATGTGTGAAGAATAGCCTCATCATACTGCAAAAGTAAGCAAAAAAGTTCTATTTTAAAATAAAAAACATTTCCTTTACAGTCACATAAATACTTATGATTGTCAAACAAGACAGAGATCCTAAAAATGATGCCAAAACCATCAAATAAGAAATAACAGGCCAAGATATTACCATAAAAAAGTATAGCCCTTATATTAGCAATGTTGCCATTTCTTTCTTTCTTCTTCTTTATTTTTGAAAGACACAATGTTGCCGTTTGAATATTACTAGTTTAGTCAAAATTAAGATTTTCATAAGGATCTTACAAGTTGCTTCTCTGGTGCTCGTGGAAGTGCTGTTCTCAATTTAGCACGAATGCTTACGGGATCTGTTCCAGAAATTACCTACAGAAAAATAAAAATGTTATCTGGCACTAAAATGTTATCTTTCCTTTTTCAACAGCTCATTTAGGAAACAGGAGACTATAAGTGAAGGACTAACCTGCCAGCAGCCAAGAAGCACACCAGTCGAAGTTAAAACTACCCTGTCTAAGACAATTTCTAAAGGGCATAGCCCTTCTGCAACAGCTTTAGCAGCAGCTGCTTCATCTTCAATCTGACAAAAGAAAAGAGGCTTCAAAAATCGAACCCAACATCTAACAAGCAGAAAAAAAAGGTAACAAAATAGCTATAACAGGCAAGTTACCTCAATTTCAGAGGCGGAAACAGGTGCAATATGATGTGATGCGTGGAACATACTGAAATGGTACAAGCTTGAGTTCTGAAACCAGATCGCTAACCAAAATATATAAGCAAGCGAACACATGAGAATAAATGCAGAAAAGCAAAAGTTATCAATTAAATAAAGGAATAAATGATAACTCTAAACTACTCTCGTTATTAAAAGAAATATCAAATCAGTTAAATAGATAACAGAAAAATGTGGAAGAAACAGCAACACAAAAATATACTTCTTTACAACAGATTACCTTTGTCAAAGTATGGATCAAATACTTGCTTTACAGCCTTCCTGTGACAAACAAAGCATGCATCAGAGTATAATGTAAGGGCTAACCCCTCCCTCAACCCACAAAAAGGGCTAAGCATAAAATGGAAATATTAAATAGAAGTCCCCTTTAATTATCTCTAAGTCCTGTAAATTATAAAGCCAGCTTCAACTCTTAAAACTTTTGCTAAAACGGCATGATGGGAAATCACACTTAACTAAGATCGGATCAAAGTTATTAGTGCAGGCATTTTACTTCTGGGGTCAATATTCTGATAAGAAACAAGTAGGTCAAAAATTTGATAAAAACAACAAATGGAAAAAAACATCCAATGAAACAAAATTTTACGAGATGGGCACTGAGTATTCTGTGCTCATATACAAAACGTTGGCCCGTACAGGAGGATGTGCTGCCTGAAATGAGAAGGAAAGCCATTATTAACCGCTTGTACGGAAGGATTGATTATAGCTCGGTTGACTCATATATTACCTTAAGTACAGGTGTTACAAATCCATTTTTTAAAGTAAAGAGATCTGAAAGTGACAGCGATTGAGAAGTTTCACCATGTTTAAGAAAAGCTGCTCCATGCTGGTCCAAATCCCTTTCCATTTTATCATACAATGTTGATCTTCGATTGCTATTTGCCATAGCAGAATCTGATAAAAATATCCCTAACAAAGTTAACACACTAAAGTCCAAGCGTGCAAAGCTAGCCTGAATTTGTGCGAAGCTCCGATTTAAAAAGAAAAAAAGAAAAAGAAAAAAAAGGCTATCAATTTAATTTCTTATCAATAATTTGATAAAAGAATATTACAAAATGAGAATTTTTAATAATAAGGCAAGCATGATGAACTAACACCACGAATTCACAAATGGCAACATTATGTTCTACGGATCTCAAACATAAAACCATCAAAATTAAGTGGTGTCAGGTAGCTCAAACAGTCATCCAAAAGAGTTCAACCTTTTAATGCATATCATAAAAGCAATATTAAGTAAAAGGGAAGACCGTAAATCAATAAACACACACACACACACACACACACACACAACATTTACACTCAAAATCCCGAATCCTAGCAAGAAAACGCGAAGTTTCATCAAATCCCAGCAACAAAAACACATAAACCCAGGACAATTTTAAAGCTCATATGAAAAATTAGGACATCATGATAAACAACTAAGCTTCTCGTTAGTTATTTTAAAGCTAAAATGCGATTAGATCTTAAAAGTCGTCATATTTTCAACTTTAATTACCAAGAAAACTTGATAGAAGAAGAAAGAGTACCTGAAGGAAGGGAAGAAAGAGAGGTGGAATTTCGGAGAGCCAATTGGAAGAGAAAGAAGAACAAAGCAAGAGAAGAGAACCATATTACAGCAACAGTTTTGGAATGGCTCCACCAATTTCTAACTCTACCCATCACCATTCTTTTGCTTCTGTTTCGAGGTCTTCCTTAAAATAGAAGCTACGAATGCCGACGTTTGCTACGGGGCCAATTTTTTCCTGCCCCGACTTCCACCAGACGTTAAAACATTTTAATGCCTTTGGCCGCCCCCCAAACTATACATGTTTTCTCATTTTCCTACCTAAAACTCTCTTTTTTTTTTTCTAACTTTTCTGCTTATTCAGTTCAATCATTTTGTAACTGTGTTAAAAACTGATTGGTAAATTGCTCCTAGTTACAAAATTGCCACTTAATTATTCAATTTTATCTTTTTAGTCACCCAACTATCTTGGATGTTCATTTTTATGTTAGCAAGCCAGAGACCAAAAAGGAAAACTGGAATAGTTAGATAATTATTTTGTAACTTTTTATGGTGAGTGACCAAAAAAGAAAATTATTAATAATTAGGTAATCATTTTGTAATTTTTTATAGTTGAGTGACTAAAAAAACATAAATGGATGACCTTTACAGCAGTTTACCAAAACCGTTTGACATATGGCATCAATCAAAACATATTACGTGACACCTCAATCAATCAAAATGTGTCTCACGGCGTTCATGCTTATTAAAATTAAAAAAATATTTTTCAATCAAAAATAAGAAATAGGAAAAGAATATTTAAATAATTTAAAAATATACATTTTACTTTTACTTGTGTTGACTAGGTGTTGACCAATGTTGACTAACTTTCATTTCGAATTTTTTATATTTTAAATTTTCATAATTTTTAATAAAAATATATACTTTCTTTTGCAATTTTTTAAAAGTTATTAGGAGTTTTCTAAAAATTATATTTTTTTATTTTAAGTTTTAAGTTTTTATTTTTTATTTTTAAATTATTAAAAAATATATTTTTTATGTTACTTGCAATCTATAATGAGTTAAATTATTTATGCGATTGGAAGATCCGAAAGTTAATGAATTAGTAATTGAAAGAGAGTTAAAACTTGATTTACAAAAGATGCTTGTGGTTTAGTGCTCTTAATTTGAGCACATGCTAGAGTTGAGCCAAAAACCCAATCAAACAGGGAAACTAAGTTGAATCGAAAATTCGGTTCGACTCGATTTAGGTTTTTTTTGTTAGTTTGTTTAGTTTCAATTAGATGATGCCATGAACCACATCAATTCAGTTCGATTTTAGTTTATTCCATTGAACACTAAAAAATCCAAAAAAACTAATTAAAAATTCCAAAAAAGCCTAATATTTTTCTTCAACATATAAGCCCAATATATTATCAAACAATTTACCAAACTTGGAGAAAGAAAACTAAACTAGAGAAGAAGGAACTAAAACCAGAATACAAAAAGTAAACTAAAGAATGAACTAAAATCAGAATACAAAAAGTATTCTGCTTGTTTTATTGATTCAGCTTTAATATCTGAAGATGAGACGAGCTATGTATTTATACAGCAAAGTTAGTAGTTGCAAATACTAATTAGCATTAGCAAGAACCAACAGACTAACAGAATAACAGTTGACCCGATTAGAAAAACACACCTATTTACTTTTCTTTAAAGAAGAGAACATTATCTTTATGGTGGGTACCCCTTTAATCAAAATGGTATTCCCTTAGTTCAAGACCATTTTTATTGGAAGTGTCATCATTTAAATAAAAACCCGTTGCATTAAGGATGCACAGAATATCCCTTTGGTGGCCACTTAATTAACATTAATAAGTCAAAATAGCATTAGGTCATCAAAGCTTCCATTCAATATTCAGCGTTTTCAAAATATCGTTCAATACAGATTAAAATTTCATATTGGCGGTTTCTAACAATTGGCTTAACACCCCCAACAAATACATGTTACTCTTGAAATTAAGAAGGCTCGCAAATCGTCACAAATCTAGTTGTATCCCTTCGATCACCTCGTTTAACTTAAGAACCTAAAAAGAAGAAGAAACTGAGTAAGTTTGTAAGAACTTAGTGAGTTCCTAGAAAGAACAATCTCACCTTAATTACTATCAGACATTAAGAAAAAAAGAACTTGACTAGTTCTCCCTATTTGGCGGATACATTACCCTAGCCTACAGATTAATTGACAAATGATACCGCAAACCAACTCAACCTAGTAGCAAACAACACCGGTTTCTATACTCATATATGGCAATCACGGGCACATCTGCTCCGCGAACACGCCACTTGTGTGGACTACCATTTATGACAGATAGACTGACTAACCATGCTTTTATGCAACATGCAATACCACATGCACCCTTTTTCTATGCACCCCTTCCTTATGCTAACTTCTGATCTCAATTCTCGAAGAACAAAATTTTTCTTGTATCTTCAATTTCGCTTGTCTGAGCCATATAATAACATCACTTCTGTATCCTCCTAACTCCCTTCCTTGTATAAACACATAAGTGTTCTCCTACAAGGTCAGGTTTTTACAAATCACAGCTTGCATCTAAGTGTCATATCAGAGGCAAAACGCATTTTCTTGTATCTTCTTTATCATTATATACGACACCCCTCATGTACCTCCTCACACCCAATTGGATACGGAGCTTGTGCACCAAGGAAGGAGTATTCATACTATATATATACCAGGTTTTCTAGGCCTATTTAACCGTGTTTAACCAAATAACTAAGCCACATACCTAGCTATACGAAGTTTAGAGGTAAGCAAACTAACATAGATACCAGACACAAAGTATAGAGGAACTCACCAAAGTACTTTAGTCAGAGCTTTATCTACTCTACCGGTTCTTTTTCTTTAGCACTGATACCTTCTCCTGATTCTTTAGCTAAATAATAAAACAACTTCTTTAATCATCGAAAATAATCAAAAACTTAGGATACAACAAGAATCTATAAACATGCACATGATTTCTGGATAGGAGTTTCCTTCCTACCCCGTATTCAAAGAAATCCTACCAATCTTTTCTTAAGTTAGTTCCTAGTTTCTTTGATGATAACAAAGTTTGGTGGAGAGGGTGAATTAGAAATTTCTCTCTACTATCATGTTATCCTATTTATAGATAACCCACGTCCAACCAATCAAAATTATCTCTAATCATTACTTATTCTTACACGCTTTCACTAATTAATCACATCTGACGAGGCTCTACAAGTGTCCTAATTATTGACACGTTACCTCCACTTAGATGTCAGGTGACTTAAACGTGTCCTACAAGTTATTGTACTTACTTAAGGAACGATACTAAAACACGAGTAGCGATCTTATTAGCGAGAAAATCCGCCTAATAAGGTCCTCGTCCTAATTACAGCCTCGCTATCGCTCAAACTGCCATTCCACAATGTTGGTGAAGTTCTTCGTAGCGCTCTGCCACAAAATTACCAACCTTATCCGATCTAAGTCTTGCAACTTAGGTGGTCTCTGCTGGCATAGTCTCCCAAACTGAACCGGTTCGCCAAACCAGGTTGTGACAATTTCAATATTAGTCTCTCACGAATTCATTACTTATTTATTATTGTTATTAAAACTTCCAAGAATTCAAGTGATCATCTCTTTCTTTCTTTATTTCTTTCTTTCTTTTTTGGCTTATTATGTACCTTGTTCTTTTTTCTATTATATTGTTGTTAAATTTTCTAAAATTTTGGTTATCATTTAACATTTCCAAGTTGGGGTGCTTTTTTTTTTTGGTCATTACATATTAAGAGTTAGAAAATACAAATAATTTAACATTTTGATTATGTGTAGCAAAGATTGAGAGTGATTAAATAAATGTTTAGTTAGATTGTTAATAAATATTTATAATTATAGTTTTTATAAATTATTTTTTAGATAAATATATTAATTGAGATTTATATATAATTAAAAAATTAAAATTCTCAAATAGTGTAAGAAATATGAAACAAAGATAATTTTATCAAATTAAAGTTGAATAGTCCAAATCCAAAGACAATTTTGTTTAAATAAAGTCCAAAAGCTCAAGGCTAAAAAATAATTATGGAAATCTGAAACCTGAACCTAACTGATTTAGTATGGTTGGGTAATAACTGATTTCTTATGTCCACTGGTTTGAAAAATGGAAAAATCGAATACCCACGTTCGGTTAAAAAATCGAAAAAATAAACTGAATTGAACCAATCTCACTCCTAGTATATGTCATTAATTCTAGGTGATAGATAAATCAACGATAATTCTAGAGGAAAGTAGATTGAGAGCCAACCACCCACTACACAAGCATCTAGTCAAAGATTACCCAAGATTAGTTCTAGGTAACAACCTCTAGTTGACAACCACAATAACCAAGTGCAAAGCTAGTAACTATAATAAACTGCTCAAAGGCATTAGAAAATATGCGATAGTGACAAGTATGCTTTTTAAGCATTTGGCCTTAATCTGGAGACATATTTGTGCCATTAATTCTAGATTAGGAATAATTTGATATGTGTTATTAAGGGTCCGTTTGTTTACATGTAAAAAGTTTTACAGAAAATATTTTTTGCATTTTTTTGTGTTTGTTTCACAGAAAACAGCTTGGTCAACGGAAAATTACTTACAGATCAACAGAAAATAAACTTTTTAAATTATTTATATTTAGTCATATAAAAAATTATTAATATAATTTATTATTTTTAATAAATTATTTAATATTTAAATTTTATTTTAATAGTAAATTTTAAAAATAATAATTTTAAATAATATTATTCACATATTATTGAAAATATCAATATTAATATTTTAATACTAAATATTTATTACAATTATAAATATATTAGTAATAAATGTTTTGTAGTATAAATGTTAAAATATGTCATAAGTCTATATATTCTTCACAAATTTGCAATTTAGTTTCTGTACTTTTATTTTCAAGAATTTAGCCCCTCTACTTTCCAGATTTGAAAATCAAGTCTAGCTACTGACATTGTTGATTTTTTTTGTCAAATTTGTTAATGTCACATTTATAAATAAAAAAAATACTCAGTTGGTAGTCATTTAACTAAAAAATAATCGTTGCAATGAACCTAAATTTAACAAAATATTTTTAATATATGTAAAAACAATGTAAAATATAAAATTATAGATATAAAATAAACTCAATTAAACAATGAAAAAAAAATCTCAAATGTATGTTTGTTTAATTGAAAATTACTTTTATGAAATATTTTTAAAGAACCTGCCAAAGAAAAGAAAATATTTTACACAGATTTATCCAAACACCAGAAAATATTAGCTTTTTCAGAAAAGTAAATCATTTTCCAGAAATCATTTTCCGGAAGCCATTTTCAGTGAAACAAACGGAGCCTAATTATCATTAATTGAAGATGATCCTTACCACTAAATTCGTGAATTGAGATTAAATAATCAAAGTAGTCTTTTATTGTTTTATTTATTTTAATGGATTAGTATTCAGTCCACTAGCAGCGTACTTTTTTTTATTCCATTAGCAACCCTTAAAAATTGTCATGTGTCTCTTTTTTAAAATATTTATTTTTTTAATGTTTTACTATACTCCTATAGGATACTTCTCGACCCCTAACCCTACTTATAGAGTCTAAAATTTTCACAGGCAACATACCAAATATCTTTCCTATTTTAATTGCATTTATTTTCTGCACTCTTCATATTTACTTACCGTATTGTCCTTTAACTTATATTAGTAAAAGAGTAATTATTTGATACACTGCCAATGGAGTTTCTTAGACTTCACATACGGGTTGAGGGTGTGACAAGTGTCACATATATTTATGTAATTAATTTTTAAAAATTTTTTTTACTATACCTTATAATACACTTGTCAAACCCTTAATCCACTTATGGAGTCTAACAAATTCCACTGTCGGTGTATCAAATCATTTTCTTAGTAAAATAGTTAGTGCGTCAAGTTAATTAGTTGAAGTTAGCTGTAGACTTTCGTATGGACTCGATCATCAAAATACTTCTTAACATATTTATTTCGTTGTAATTATTCTTTAATAATAATATTGTACACTTGTAGTTATTGGATGAGTAGTTGACATTATTAACAATGGGTTTTTTTATTCCACAAGTAACATTAAAAAATTGTCAGGTGATTCTTTTTTTAAACATTTATTTTTTAAAAATATGTTATCATATCCCTATATAAGACATTTATCAACTCCTGACCTTACTTGTAGAATCTAAAAACTCTGATAACAATGTATCAAATATTATTTGTTATTTTAAAGCTTTGTTAAATATTTATTTCTAAATTAAAATTGTTTATGCTATTCACCGCCTATATTCATTCCACCACATGGTAAAAAGGGATGGTAAATACTGACTTCAATTCACATGGTGGAATGATCCGAGTAGAAATTGCCATCCTTTTTATTTTTGTACAAAAGATAACAGATACTAACTTCAAATAATCCAAAAAATCAATAATGCTTTTTAAAATTGTAAAATTAATAGAAAAATTAAAAAAATAACAAATAAAAGAATCAAATCACAAAAATAAATAGTGAAAGAAACCCCTTTTTTTTTCCGTAGTCAATTTTCTTTTTAGAAATAATCATAAACATATTATTCCTAAATTTTATGATAAATATGATATACATCTCTCAAAAAAATTTAACTAGTCACCCCATTATTATTGTTGACACCATTTTTTTGGATGAAAACGGGGTCGACTTGGATTTAAAAAATGAAAACGGGAGTCGCCACCAATCCCTTTTTTTGACGAAGTGTGATCGGGTCACCTCAAAAAAGTGGTTGTTTTTTTTATAAATGATTTAATTTTATTAAAACAACGATTTTGGTCTACGAAATCCAGAAAAATGAGTTCGGGAGCCGGTTACGCACGAGGAAGGATTAGCACCCTCGATACGCCCAAAATTGGTACCTAGTTGATTAATTAGTGTCTTAGTGTCGAAAATTAAAAATTTGAAGAGTTTTTAAAAAAATACGATTCTTAAAAGAAAATCTGATGTCATGAATTGAAACATAAGATTCTCTTGTTCCGGAGGAATATCACATCCAGCACGTTAGGACACGATACTCTACACCATCGAAACCAAGATCACCTTATAGTTTAATGAAACCTTACTTTGAAGCATTAAGAGGATATTTGGCTGTTTAGTCGGACGAGAAATCGAAACCCAGCACGTTAGGGCACGTTTCCTCGATTTTCCAAACGCGAAATATTGCCTTATTTAAAAGTTTAAAAGGATATTTGGCTATTTGGTCGAACAAGAAATCGAAACCCAGCACGTTAGGGCACGTTTTCTCGATTTTCCAAACGCGAAATATTGCCTTATTTAGAAAAATTTTCCTTTTGGTGTTTAGTGTCGATGTTTGACAAAACAATAACGAATACAACAAGGTGAGCAAAGTAAAGTGAGTAACAACAATACAATAGGCAAAATGAAATGACGAGGCGATTACAAAGCATACAAATAAATAAATAGGACTAACATTTTAGAAAAAAGCACATGTGTACATAAATAAACAAACGACGACTAACAATAATGACAATAAATACAATTATGTAAAAATGTATATGCATATAATTTTAAGCCATAAGATAAGAAATGCGTATAAATTAAGAATATGAAAACATAGATAAGTATGTACACATATATGAAACCGGTAAATACTATGAAAAATGTAAATGTGTATTTATATATTTACAAATCGTGATAATATAAAGTATATGTATGTGAATTATAAAATATGTGAAATATACAAAAAGCATTTTTAAGAGTGTAAAATATATAAGTATGTATATGATGTAAAATATGCATAAATATATGTAAGTGTATAAAAATTATGAAATGTGAAAAAAAAATATTTAAGTATGTATAAGTACGTATATATACATATTATAAATATATAGATATATAACAAAGCATAAACTAATAATAATAATAATAATAATAATAACATTGGAATATAAAAGAAACGTACGTAAAATTAATAAAATATTAAAATAAAGTGAAATGAAAAACGTTAAATACAAAAATATATGTGTATACACATACGTAATGAAATATTTACTAGTACATAGTTATAAAAATAGTAATACTAATAATACTAATAATATAAAAATAACAAGGATATTTGATAAAAATTCAAAAAAACGAAAAAAAGGATTAAAATCGAATTAAAAACGCAGTTGTAGGGCCAATTAAAAATGAAAACAAAGAAAAGGGACTTGATTGTAACGCGCGTGCAACTTGGAGGGTCAAAAGCGCAATAAACCCAAGTATTAAAACGCTGCGCAGCATGGGGGACCAGAATGAATTCGGGGCGAAACCATGGAGCTAGATTAAAAATAAAGAAAAGCTTGATTGTAAACTCCCGAAAAAGCGGAAGGGCTAAAAGTGCAATTAGCCCTTCCAAAGAAAAACACGCGGATCCTCCCTGGTGCGGGTCGGGTCGACCCGACCCGCGATCAAAACGACGTCGTTTTATTTGTTTAAACTGGGGGTCCAAAACGGTGCGTTTTGGCCCCCTATAAAAGTCAAAAAATTTCAAAAAAATCATTTGTAAGGCTGAGGGAGAAAAAAAAAAGAAAAGGGAGAGAGGAGAGGGGAGCCCGGAGCGATTTCCGGCGAAGGGGGGGGTCACCGGACGGCCACCGGAGGCTCGCCGGCGCCGGCGCCGGCCACCGCACGCGGTGGCCGGAAAGGTAAAATTTTTTTATTTTTTTTTGTTATTCTTTTTTTTTATAAGTTTATGCTATGTATAAATATATATAATAGATGAATTTTCGAAAAAATAAAAGAAACCTTAGATTTCTGCCTTTCTGTTTCGGATCTTTTTTCGCTTCAATCTGCTTTTTTTTTTGTATTTTAAGTAGTGTTACAACTGAAAAATGAAAAAGAAAAAAAAAAATCCCCCCTTTTTACATGCTTGTTTCGGCTTTTATAGCCTTATTTGCTCTCTGTTCTTTGTTGTTTTGTGTTTGCAGGGTATGGAGGGCACGGTGGAGTGTCAGACGCGTGGGGGAAAGGGGGTAGTGCGCCGCTATAGTGGAGCAGGGTATGGGCAACGGCGTGGCAGACGAAAAGGCATGCGGCGGCTGAGGCTGAAGGAGGCTAGGGTTGCTGAAAAATCTTAAGCAAATGGGCTTATTATTTGGGCTAGGGTTTGATGTAAATTGGGCTTGGGTAATTTAGTTTGGGCCAGGCATAATTGGGCTTGTACAGCTGCCCCTCTTTGCTCATTGTCGTGTAACGAGAATAGAGCAAAGACCTTCAGGAAAGACCAATTTGCCTGGTCGCCGAGTCTGACTTCTTTGGTGCTCATTATTCTTCAGGTAGCTTTATTATGCTCTACTGCAACCTCGGGGAGACAAGTCTTGCTATTTTAACCCGCTCCGTTGTAACTTTAGGAAGATAAGGTTTGTTTGGATCTGCTCTACTGCAACTTCGGGGAGATAAGTCTGTGATTTTCAATCTACTGAGACTTCAAGGAGATCTGTTGTGGCTTTTAGCCGCTCCAACGCCATTTCAGGGAGAAGATATTTGATTTCCAGCTTGTTACCCTACTACTTAGGGGGTTAAGATCTGTAAATTCAGCCTGTTACCCTACTGCTTAGGGGGTTAAGGTCTGTAAATTCAGCCTGTTACCCTACTGCTTAGGGGGTTAAGGCCCTTCGCCTTCGATCTGTTTCCCTACTGCTTAGGGAGATAAGATCTGCAATTCGGTCTGTTACCCTACTGCTCAGGGGTTTAAGACCCTTCGTCTTTGATCTATTTCCCTACTGCTTAGGGAGATAAGACTTAATGCGATCTACTCCACTACTACTTAGGGAGATAAGATTGTAATCTTCGATCTATTCCACTATTTAATACAGGGAGATAGAGTTATCAGCTTCAATGTACTCCACTGTGGTCACAGGGAGGTAAAATCTGCCATCTTCGATCTGCTTCGTTGCCAAATACAGGAAGGCAAGATCTGCAATCCTCAATCTATTCCACTGTCAAATACAGGGATAAGATCTGCTTTCTTCGATCTACTTCACCACCAGTATGGGAAGACAAGATTTGTATCTTGGATCCACTTCCTATCAATATAGGAAGATAGGACCTGCTATCTTCGATCTACTTCACGCCAATACATGAAGACAAGATCTACTTCCTGCGATCTACTTCGCCACCAATATGGGAAGACAAGATCTGCATCTTCGATCCATTTCCTACCAATATAGGAAGATAGGATCAGCTATCTTCGATCTACTTCCCGCCAATACATGAAGACAAGATCTGCTCTCTTCGATCTACTTCGCCACCAATATGGGAAGACAAGATCTGCATCTTCGATCCATTTCCTACCAATATAGGAAGATAGGATCAGCTATCCTCGATCTACTTCTTGCCCCGGGAGATAGAACTATCAGCTTCAATGTACTCCACTGTAATCAGGGAGGTAAAATCCGCCATCTTCAACCTGCTTTGCTGCCAAATACAGGAAGGCAAGATCTGCAATCTTCGATCTACTTCGCCACCAATATGGGAAGACAAGATCTGTATCTTCGATCCACTTCCTACCAATATAGGAAGATAGGATCTGCTACCTTCGATCTACTTCACGCCAATACATGAAGACAAGATCTGCTTTCTTCGATCTACTTCGCCACCAATATGGGAAGACAAGATCTGTATCTTCGATCCACTTCCTACCAATATAGGAAGATAGGATTTGATATCTTCGATCTACTTCACGCCAATACATGAAGACAAGATCTGCTTTCTTCGATCTACTTCGCCACCAATATGGGAAGACAAGATCTGTATCTTCGATCCACTTCCTACCAATATAGGAAGATAGGATTTGATATCTTCGATCTACTTCACGCCAATACATGAAGACAAGATCTGCTTTCTTGACTTCAATCTATCCCACTGTAACTTCAGGGGTATAGGATTAGTCTCTTTGATCTATTCTCTGGGGAACATGACCTGCAAAATCCATTTCATGGACCTATTTATGCCTAGTGTTTAGGATGACATGATCAGAATGAATCAAATGCTCCTAACTAGATGTGTATGTATTATATTTGTAGAACGTCATGAGAATGATCCATTTTTAATGCTTAGGTTGTCATTCCTCATTGTTCATCAAGGTTCTATCACTGATGTCTTCTTGTTCAGCCAGTACCTTTGACAGAAGACCTAAAGAAATAGATGCAATTTGAACTATTCTTCCTCCAATGTTTCCAACCCTTAGGTTTGGTTAGTTCTAAACAATAGTCCTGTTTCAGGTCCTCGTATTATTTAGAAACTTTCAGAGTAATATGCAGAACTCCTTCTGTATGTGTATTGTCAGTCCATTAATCGTCATCTCAATGAAAAATGCTTGAAAAATATTATCAAAATGGACAAAATGAAATTTTGTTGAGAGCAAATCTCTAAACAAACAGATCAAGATAGCAAATTTTGCTGAGATATGGGATGAATAAGATGAAAAAGATTATCACAATGAATAAGATGGAACTTTATTGAGAGCAGAGCTTTAAATGAACAAATAGCAAATTTTGCTAAGATGTAAATAAGATAAAAAGATGCCCCAGATATCGCAGCATGAGCTTCTCTGCACAAACTCTGTGTTTAGAAGTCCTAAAAGACTTTGTTGATGCCCCAAGATGTAGCATCTCTCCTTCTTGTTAATTCGGAGAAGACAAAACTACTCTATGCCTCATCTTTGATCGAAAATTTGAATTGCCCATTCCTGGGTTTTCAATTCAAAGCCCCTTTGGTCTCAAGGTGCCCTTTGCGGGTTTTCGCCTTGGCCTCTCCCTTTTTTTTTTTTTTTTTTTTTTTTTTAGGCAAAGTACCTCTTCACTGAATCCGAATTCACAGGATTGGGCAAGCTTTTGCCATCCCTCCCAGTTAAAATTAATGCCCCTCCTGAAAAGGCCTTTTTTACTACATAAGGTCCCTCCCAGTTTGGCATCCATTTTCCTCTGAAGTCCTTTTGTATGGGAAGGATCTTCTTCAGTACCAAATCCCCTTCATGGAAGTTTCTAGGACGAACTTTCTTATTGTAAGCTCGCATCATTCGTTTCTGGTACATTTGACCATGACGGATAGCTCTTAACCTCCTTTCTTCAATCAAGTTCAGCTGATCATATCGGGCTTGGACCCATTCTGCTTCGTCTAACTTTAATTCTGAAAAAACTCGGAGAGAGGGAATTTCAACCTCAATTGGTAACACTGCCTCCATTCCATAAACCAAAGAGAATGGTGTTGCCCCGGTAGAAGTCCTGACGGATGTTCGATAAGCATAGAGGGCGAATGGCAACTTCTCGTGCCAATCTCTATAGGTCTCAGTCATTTTCCCTACAATTTTTTTGATATTTTTATTGGCTGCCTCCACCGCACCATTCATCTTCGGACGATATGGCGATGAGTTGTGGTGCTTGATCTTGAATTGATTACAAACCTCTGCTATCGTGCTATTATTCAAATTTAATGCATTGTCTGATATGATCTTTTCAGGCATTCCATACCGACATATGATTTCCTTCTTTAGAAACTTGCTGACCGCTGTCTTTGTGACGTTGGCGTAAGAAGTAGCCTCTACCCACTTAGTAAAGTAGTCAATCACTACAAAAATGAAACGATGTCCGTTTGAAGCCTTTGGCGATATTGGCCCAATGACGTCCATGCCCCACATGGAGAAAGGCCATGGGGAAGTCATGACGTGAAGAGGTGATGGAGGCACATGAATTTTGTCTCCGTAAATCTGGCATTTATGGCACTTCTTAGCATACTTGATGCAGTCTCCTTCCATGGTAGACCAATAATATCCAAATCTCATGATCTGTCTGGCCATTGTGAAACCGTTAGCGTGTGTTCCACAAATACCATCATGGACTTCTTCCAAGATCTGCTTGGCCTCCACAGCGTCTACGCATCTTAACAGCACCTGATCTTTTCCTCTTTTGTACAGGATTTCCCCATCTAAGACGTAACCACTGGCCAGCCTCCTCAACATTCTCTTGTCATTCTCAGTTGCTTGGTTCGGGTATTCACAATTTTTCACGTATCGCAATATGTCCTGATACCAAGGGTTGTCGTCTTTTTTTTCTTCCTCGTCAATATTACAACAGTGGGCTGGAGCATCATAAATGCTCATTTGGATAGGCTTCACATCCTCTGGTCTATTTACTTTGATCATGGAAGCCAATGTAGCTAACGCGTCGGCCATCTGATTCTCGTCTCGTGGGAGATAACAAAAGTGATGTCGTCAAACTCCTCAATCAGCTCTAGGACTATCCTTCGGTAACTAATCAACTTGGGGTCTCTTGTTTCCCATTCGCCTTTGAGCTGATAAATTACCAATGCCGAATCCCCATATACCTCAAGTACCTTGATTTTGCGTTCCATAGCCGCGCGGATTCCCATGATACATGCTTCATATTCCGCCATGTTATTCGTGCAATCAAAATCTAGTTTACAGGTGAAAGGATAATGATCACCGTTTGGAGATACCAAGACTGCCCCAATCCCGTTGCCCATGGCATTTGAGGCTCCGTCAAAATTTAATTTCCAAGTATTGCCTTCTTGTGTGCTCGCTTCAGTAGTTGCCACATACATCAGATCCTCATTTGGGAAGTCAAAGTTCAAAGGCTCATAATCGTCCAGGGCTCTACTTGCTAGAAAATCTACTATCGCGCTCCCTTTTACAGCCTTTTGATTCACATAGGTTATGTCAAATTCAGATAGTAGAATTTGCCATCGGGCCATCCTTCCGTTTAGAGCAGTTGACTCCATCATGTATTTCAGAGGGTCTAACTTTGAGATTAACCAAGTCGTATGGTACAACATGTATTGTCTCAATCTCCGAGTAGTCCAAACCAATGCGCAACATAATTTTTCAATTGGCGAATATCTCGTTTCGCATTCAGTGAACTTCTTACTGAGATAATAGATCGCTCTTTCTTTTCGTCCTGACTCATCATGTTGGCCGAGCACGCACCCCATGGAATTTTCAAATACTGCCAAGTATAGTATCAGTGGTTTGTCAGGGCTAGGTGGCATCAGTACTGGGGCGTTGGACAAGTAATGTTTAACTCTTTCGAAAGTTTTCTGGCACTCCTCATCCCATATACCTGGATTGTGTTTCCTAAGAAGACGGAATATGGGGTCACACTTCTCAGTTAATTGTGAAATGAACCGAGCGATGTAATTTAGTCTTCCTAGGAAGCCCCGAACTTCTTTTTGAGTACTTGGCGGAGGTAATTCTTGTATGGCCTTAACTTTGTCTGGGTCAATTTCAATTCCCTTTCGCTGACTAAGAATCCTAGCAGTTTCCCTGATCTAGCCCCGAAAGTACACTTGGCTGGGTTAAGTTTTAGCTGGAACTTCCTTAACCTCAGAAACAGTTTTCTCAGAACTTGCACGTGTTCCTTTTCTGTTCTGGATTTCGCGATCATGTCATCAACATAAACTTCTATCTCTTTATGCATCATATCATGGAATAATGCTACCATGGCTCTCTGATACGTTGCTCCTGCATTTTTCAATCCAAAAGGCATCACTTTATAAAAACGTCCCCACATCGTTATGAATGTGGTCTTTTCCTTGTCTTCAGAAGCATCTTAATTTGGTTGTACCGGAAACATCATGAAGAACAGTGAGTATCGGCCGTGTTGTCTACCAAGTATCGATATGAGGCAGTGGGAATTATCTTTTGGGCTGGCTTGTTCAGTCTCTGTAGTCCACACATTCGCACTTCCATCTTCTTAGGACAGGGACTATATTGGCTACCATTCTGAGTACTTGACCACCTGTAGAAACCAGCATCGAATTGCTTCTTGACTTCTTCCTTTATTTTTAGCAAGACATCAGGCCTCATCCTTCGAAGCTTTTGTTGGACTGGTTTGCATTCTTCCTTTATAGGCAATCGATGCACCACGATATCAGTACTTAAACCTGGCATATCTTGGTAGGACCATGCGAAGACATCTTTAAACTCTTGAAGCAACTCAACAAGGTCTCGCCTTGTTTCCTTGGCAATGCAAGCGCCAACTTTTACCTCTCTGCCCTCTTCTAAGATCACGACTTCTACTGATTCCTTATAGGGTAGAATTTGTTTTCTTCTTCTTCCATCATTCTTAACAAATCCGGAGATAAAACGCTGTCTTGGTCACCTTCAAAATCTTGAGGATTGTCTATACTCATGTCTGGCTCAAATAGAGACTCTGAATTAGTAACAGAGTCGCTCATCTCGTTGATATCTGAAGACCTGTTATTGGAACAAATGGAGGCCCAAATAAAAGAATCTAAGAATACTTGTATGCATACTATGATTATAAAGGGAATGAAAAGAATGAAAGAATATTTGCTCAAGATGAAACTGAATGATAAGTTTTCACTGAAATTAGATTTTGGACATGTGCCTTTTACAAAAGATTCTTATCACCCCCAGGCTTAGGGCAACAAGTGTTCTGAATATTACTCTGAATTAGTTCTAAATGTTACAGGGATCTCTTCTGCAGTCCAGTTATTCAAAACACTTCCAGGTTCGCAAAGACGAATGCCTGACAAATTCCTTTCCACCCTTTCTTCCGCGGATATGGCATTGATGTCCAACCTCTCAATCCTTCCTTCTGTAACCTCATCCTTCTCTTCAGGGTAGACCATTCCCCTTGAAACAAAAGTCTTAGATATATGGAGAAAGGTCATCGGTCCCCACTTGACTTCTATCCCGCACAAATGTGCTCTTCTCTTTTCCTGCTTTTTCTCCATCTCTTTCCTCCTTTCCCTCGCATTAGGCTTATATCCCAAACCATAACGGTCCTGCTTGTTAATTAGGATCGGTACTCCGACCCTTCCCTGGAGGTATTTTCCCAATCCTCTTCCAGGCAATGCTCCTTTTCCATCGTTAGCTGTAAGCTCATTAACGTAGCTTTGGATATCTTAGGCTCTGGGATTTTGCTCATCTCGATGACAAATGTGGCATTTACGAATTCCAATGATCGGAATGAACATTCTATCGCTTCACTATCGGCCTCTATGTATGGCATATCATCGGTGACTGATGCAATGATGTCTTCTTCTGCATCTATAGTCACCAATCGACCCTCCATTACCAATTTTAACTTTTGGTGAAGTGACGATGGTACAGCTCCTGCAGAATGGATCCAAGGCCTCCCCAATAGGCAATTGTAAGATGGTTTAATATCCATTACCAAAAATCACCTCGTATGTATTTGGACCAATCAATAGAGGTATCTCGATTCTTCCATCACTTTCCTCTGAGTGCCATCAAATGCTCTCACTATATTTTGGCATGATTTCATGTGAGAACTATCCACGGGTAGCCTGTTTAATGTGGACAGGGGTAAAACATTCAGGGCGACCCATTATCCACGAGTACCGCCGGTAGTATACACCCCTTGCAACGGGCAGTGATGTGCAAAGCCTTGGTAGACCCCATACCACCTGGCGGGATCTCATCATCGTTGAAGAAGATGAAGTTATCGGCATTTATATTGTTAACCAGGCGATCCAATTTGTTCACTGAGATATCTTTAGCGACATAAGTCTCATTTAGCACTTTCACCAACGCATTACGATGTATCTCTGAACTTAGAAGTAACTCGAGCACTGAGATGCGAGCGGGTTGCTTATGCAATTGTTCCACCACGCTATACTCGCTATGCTTCAAGATCTTAGGAATTCTCTAGCCTCATTTTCGGTCACCGGTGTGTTAATTTGCGGTTTAATTCCGGTCGTCTTCGTTTTATTTGTTCACCGCCAGGCTTTTCCTTTTATAGTTCCCTTTTTGTATTTCCCAGGTCGTAACGTTTTCCACTACGCGTATAGAACCTGCGTCATTACCCTCTTCTGAAGCATTTATCGGGTTCTCCTCTCCGTGATCATCACATTGCAGTCGTATTCCAAGGAACCTTTTTGCTATCCTCGTAAGGAAAGGCTACAGGTTTTTGGATTATGACCCTTGGCGCCAATTGTATTCCGGATCCTGTACTCGTTGGCCTTGAAATAATCACCACTGGGTGATTTGGGGCCTTTTCCGTAGGCCCCTCCTCCGAGGCATAAACTTCTCCATTTTCAAGTCCTTTGATCTCTTCATAAATTCTAGCTCTTTGTTGTCCATCAGATTTTGCACCAAGGCCTTGAATTCAGTGCAGTTTCGAATGTCATGGTCTTCTTCAGCATGAAACTCGCAGTACGTCTTCGTTCCTTCGGGCCTTTCTTTTGAATCTTGTTTGATGAGACCTCTTCTATCATTTGTCTCCAGACCCAACTCAATGGGGTTTTTATCTCTGCAATGTCAGTTTTGATTCTCTTTTTCTCACCTTCGATTATTGCGTTTACCCTTTATCAGCATGGTTGGGTACGGATTCGCTGCTACGTTGGGTCCTAATGGGTCGTCAAACTTCACAATCCCCATCTTAATGAACCTTTCCACCGCCTTTTTAACCCAGTCAGTTCTCAATTGAGTGTCCTGGTATCCCTGATGGTATTCACATTGGGCGTTCGTGTCATACCATTTGGGATATGGAGGTTGCATGGGCTCGAGATAAATGGAGATACTTGTGTGCATCAAATAACTTCTGATACAGTTCCCGTATGTTATTGGAATGGGCGTGAACTGAAGTCTCTCTGTGTTAGTCCTTGCGTTGGGCTTGTGTTGGGTTCCTGCTCGAGGGGCTTGGTGACTAGTGGTTATCATTTTTGGAGGGCAACAGTAATCGGTTTTGAATGGCTCTTGTATATGTGCTTACGTTGTTTACTTCACCCTCTTTTTCTGGTCTTTGGCTTTCCGTGTCGATTTTA